>NC_092868.1:35315929-35543057 GCF_032062135.1 Pyxicephalus adspersus | reverse complement strand
ATCGGTGCTATACGATCGTTCGTAGATATCGTGCAGGATCGTTCGTCGTTCGTTTTCCAACGATAATAATTGGAAGTGTGTACGTAGCTTAACACTGTTGCCCCAAGCTTCATTGGCAAGCTTGGCAGGTACCTGGGGGACTTTGCAGGAAGTCTAAAGAAGACTGTCAGTGCAGATGCTTTTATAATTAGGAGCTGCATCTTACCTTTTGAAAAAGGAGGTCATGGTTCTTCTTTTTTTAATATTTAAATTTTTATTGAGATATTCCCAGGTACAAAAATCAAACAGGTTTACATATAACAATGTCTGCAGTGCTAGCTTAACTGGTGTTCCATCTGGTGACCAATTTGTAATTGATTTCTTGATACTTATTGCATACAGAAGATTTGTGGCCAAACTGTAGCATCATCTCCTGTTGCTGATCCGTGAGTTTGAAACCCAGCTCATCCACCTTGTCACAAAAGGCAGGGTATCCTCTGTCAACATCGAGATGAGACTGTGATATGCACATGATAGGATACCCCTTACACCTGTTTGGGAAATACACTGTGACTCTAAAGGTAAGACAAACTGAGATGGAGAAGGAAGGAATCTGAGAAAATATGTAGGTTGGATAGTATGCCAAGCACTCAGTGCTGGTAAGTGGTGTTCAGCTCTGTGAAGGAGGTCCATATGTACATAAGTATCACCTCTCATAAAGTGTCTTGCTCTAAAGATCTCTTTAGTGCACCACATGTCATGGTTCTTCCTAGAGAAGTCCTTGATTGCCAATGACTTTGCATAGGCTGTAACAATGTCATTGGTTGTCCACCAGTAATCAGACTGCAGCATTGTAATAATGCAGAATTACCTGGTAAGAGGTGGTAGCAGGGGGTGGCTTAAGTTTGGCATCTGTAAAAACCTCCAAGAGATGCAAAGGTCCTGCTCTTTTTTTCTAGCACCCACATAAGGATCACCCTACATAGAAATGGAGGCACGTTGCGTGTTTTTTTAAGTCTACATGTGGTTTCTAAGGATTTATATTTACTGACCACCGCTAAGCCACAGTCCAACCACAGGCTGCACTTGAATCATCAGAAGATATTATTAATGCATAGAATGAAAGCATCATTCCTCTCTTGTGTGCACTTAATTACTACTCCCATTGTGCACCTCTACTGTCAGTTTTAAAGTTGCTGCCATTTATTTTACATGACATGTCTGCCATTGTTCATCTCCATTACACAGAGGATTACTCAAGGAAGATAAGGATGTTTTTCTTCCCAGGTCTATATAGATCGATTAGTTGCATTAATGTATGTGTGGTAACGCATGTTATATTGCAAATTAATGTGAGTGGTATTAGGGCAGACCATTGAAAATTCTGCTCCCAATCTTTTAAGTCCTCCTTAAATGTATTTTCTGCTACATGCCCCCAATTTCAGTTTGATGCCTCTGTGGAGTGTGTTGAAGACACATCAGGAGGACCTGGAGGATCATGGTCAGTGCTGCACTAATAAAAGACATAAACTGAGGGCACTAAATCCAGGGATCACTGTAGGAGGCATTAAATGGGGACACTGTAAAAAATGGCACCATAGGAGGGGAACACAAACTGAACTAGAACTAGAACATCCTTTTACGCTATGACAATTTTTGTCTCGTCCACAACCCTTAACCCATAAAATCAGTGACCAACATATTTTGGGATTCAAGCATTCCTCTGCAATTGATACAATTACCACCATCAATGGCCAGGAATTAATGTGTTTGACGTAGCTCCAACCTATGTTTTAAAACATCTACCACACTGGTTCTCTGATATCACTATGATTATGTAATTCAGAAATTCATAATGTTTGTTGATATGTGGTTTGAAAAAAAAATTCTTATAGCCTTTTGAAACAAGCCTAGATAGTTCTGTATTGATCTGTTAATGCTTTGTTTTTTATATTTAATATCATTCTATTTTCTGCTCTTCCATCACCACTGTAATCCCCAAGTGTCTTCTTGCACCTTATCGCTGTATAAGCCTAAGAATTGTTTGCTTTTTTGTTATTTTTTTTTATTTTGACAGTTTATCCAGTAGAGGAGCCCCTGCAAAGATGGAACATAGGAACATCATTAGCAGTGTCACTGTTCACCTTGTTTCTAAGGTTTGCTGATCCTGAGCTGTTCTGGCAAAGCCATCATACTTCATTTATGAATACTATTATAAATAAATTTAAAACTATAATGGTAGTTTTGAATGGAGTTTGAGCCTTTTCTTATTCAATCAATAAGGACGCTAAAATTATTATTTTTCTTATGAAGAAAGCTAGGTTTTCCAGAATAAAAATACCTTTTGCTTTCCAGGAGCCTCCACAGAGTCAAGAAGAGAGTCACAATTTCCTCCTAGTTACCCCTTTGATTTTAGCTGTGAAGGAGCATGTTAAGTAGGATAAAGTGGATTGTTTGCCTCGGAAGGTAATAACGTACGTTATTAATCTTAGAAAAAAGACTTATCTTTCTTTCATTGTATGCCAGAGATTAGGAAAACAATAAAAAACAATGAAACAAGGCTAACAAAATCAATGTCCACTAGGGTTCTATGTATCCTTTAGACAGGAATTCCTATTTAAATTGACCGTTGATCCTAAAAAGCATGTTACTGTTTCTTTGGATAATACGCTTAGCTTTAAATATTTTATGGACAGAAGAATAGATTGAATGGTTTACTCTTTCTGCAAGCCTGCAATAGTTCTGTGATTTTGACCTCTGTGGCAAGGCATTGCCTCTCCAGCTCTGAAATACCAAATATTATTGCCAGCCCTGTCTGAATACTCTTCTGTTAGTCTACAAAATAACTTTCCCTCTCTGGAAGTCCATAATATATAATAAAGTGTTTTGAAGTCTAGTAAGGGAGAATTTGGGCTGGACTGAAAACACTTATTGCTTGGTAGGCCACACTGTCAACTTACAGCAAGAAGTTGGGTGCTCATTGGATTTCAGTAGAACCAACAAGTTTTGCATCAAAAACATGAGAAACCGTGCATGTATTGTATAAATAAACTGCATGTGTTTTTTGGTTTTTTTTTGCCCAGATATTCACTTTACCTCGATATCCTAGTGCAGAGAAAAGAACAGATAAGGCTTGACTGCCTTTTAAAAGTACTGCATTGACTAAAGCTTTATACAGGTGGAAAATCATCTCAGACTATCAACAATATTCATTCTGGGTCTAGAAAGTGGACTAGTAGCTTGTCTCAGCTATAGGTTAAAAAACCATAACAATGACAATAGGATTAAGGACCTTGAATTAAGTCTTAAGTGACATTTTTCAAAGACAGTTCAGAGCTGCTTCGAAATCAAGGGACTTTCTACTCCAGATCATTTCTCGAAGCACATGGCAACACCCAAGACAAGATTTGCTGGCCAATAACTTTTTCTGAGACACTATGAGATGGATTAGTAGCATATCACAAAAGAAGGTAACACGGTCAATACACTAAGTTAAAACATAAAAAAAGAAACTACATTGTCATAGCTTAACAGAACAAAACCTTTAATTTTAAATGAATTTCTGACTTAGGTGAACCAACCCACAGAAATGTAATGCGCAACCATTAGCTAGGAATAGTAGATGATGTAAAGTTTCTGCACAATCCTTTGTAAATAGTAAATAAGTGCATCCTGGGAACTTAAAACTCAGGGCTAATGTTGTGTACCAACAGACTTTTCTCAAATCCATTACTAAAGTAAACCTGTCATTATTAATATAATGTATATCTGAACTAGTAATGCAAATGAAACACAGGCACATACCCTTTGCTTTCTGCCCTGGGGCATTGGGGGCCCCTGAAACCCATGCAATGCACTAATTAATTCAGATCTTGACTTTTGACCTGGCTCCTCTTACACCTATCTTTAGGTTTGAGGACTCACCATTACATTGATGGACCAGTAGAAAGGAGGTGGTAAGGGTAAGAATGCAAATCAACTTTCCCAGCTTCAACTTTCAATGCGTGAGAATCACAGAGAACATTTGTTCCAGATTAGGGACTAATATACATTTGAGTGGGCATCTGGGGGAGTAAGTACCAAAGTTCCCAGCAGAAAGACTGGTATGTCTATAAGTAGCGAGAGAGAGAGAGAGTGTGGGTGTGAGTGTGTGTGTTTAAAATATAACTATCCATGTTGGTTGTGTTGTCCTTTAAACATGCTAAGAAGTGCCCCACTACAAAAAAATAAATAAAAATAATAAAGAATGTTAAGTCAGAGACCTTAATCAGCAAAGGTTGACAAATACCAGCTGTCAGGTTGCTGTAGTGAGAAGGAAAAGTAATCATTGAGTAAACAGAAATAAATCACTAGTGAGCCTATATAATGAACCCCATGTGCAAACATATATATTGATTCACTAGTAACATAGAAATTATCCCTGCTCACCTGGTTAGAGGAAAGATTAGGTTGACACTTAATCTGCTACTATGTTTGTTTCCTTGGCTCCCCTTTATATAAAACATTTCCATTTTTATTGCATACCCAAATATAGATCCATTGACATCATTACTAAGTCTGTCGAATGTAGGCAGATTGGGGGTGGTGAGTGGGAATGGAATGGTGCTGTACATAGATTCCTGGAAACAGGAAGCAGTGAATATGCCCACATGGGTTGATGAGTTTCTGTAAATGAAAGAACGGAAATCCAATTAATAAAATAGATGAGTCAGTCACTGTTCAGCTGAGTAGGCAAGGACTAGATCAAGGCAATATAACTAGTTCTTTGGGGGCAAGATTTTCACTTAAACAGTCTTTTTAAATGACTCTTTATTAGAATCACTACTGTCTGTTGGAGAAATACTAAAATTGTGCCCAGATCCTGGTCCTCGAGGACTGGAGTTGGACAGCCCTGGGCTGGATGATGCTTGATATCCATCAGCCAAGAAATTAGGTGACTTGCTGTAGCTTCTAATACATAATAGGTCTGATTTATTAAAAGTCACCAAGACTGGAGAAGATAGACTATCATGGGAGTATCTGGGTTATTAAGCAAACCCGGATATGCTCCAGGAATGAAAACATTTTTTGAAATCTATTTAAGGTATCTGGATCACCCAGATAATCCCATGATAGTCTATCATCTCCAGTCTTGAAAATCTTTAATAGATAGGCTCATTGAGAAAAGCAGACTGTGTGTAGTGAAATCAGAGTAAAGCCTTTTTCTAAATTAACAAAATATAAAGGATTGCTTACAGATAATGCATATCTGGTAGAATTTTGATCTTGGAATTTATCTATTGCCATTCAGAGTTAGGAATGAAGCCTACAAATGATAAACTTAATGGGATATTTAGAAGGCATGTGAGAAATGGGAGAGGGACTATTACAAGGATAACCTCTTTCCTATAAGCAGGTTATATTGGATTGGCTTAGACTTCACAAAAAAAAAAGTGCAATTTACATTAAAGAGGGAATAAATGCTTTAGTGTTTACTGAAACAAATGTCCGTCTTTAATGTTGTAAAAAGGGAGCTAAAATCAATCATGCATGGTGCTGCTCTCATCCTGGTAGGTTGTAATCATGTCCTGTCCTTCTACCTGCTTGTTCGGCCACTCATGTGTTCATGGAATAATGACTGCTTAGACTTCAAAGAACAGAAGAATCATTAAAACAATTTTCAACAGTTTAGCCCAGCCATTGCCGATTCTTTGACATTACGAACCAAGCTTACACTTACCCCAAGGGTCTAATGACCTTAATTGTACCTGTTGCTTATGCCTGGAAAAAGCTGACAGACCATCTCCTTGAAATAGGTTTTACTCACCCTCAAGGCTCCTTAAGACTCTCATTACAAAAACACAAAACAAGAAGATAAAGAGGGATTTATAGTAAGTGGGATTGAGGGCACAAAAAAGGAAACAATGGAAAAAAGAACTTTAGGTGAAGAACACATAGCAGAGATGGTTCACAAATTTTCAGAGTATGGGGGACCATTTGCGGATGATGGTTTTTGATATTTAGGATCTCTAAGACTTTGCTAAAAGTTACATGCACAGTATGATGCAAATGACCTTAAAAGACTAATGTTCTGCTTTTTGCATTGATTTTGTAACTGTTTATCTTATTTTTAGATATATGTGCATTGCTGATTTTCCTCTAAGACTGTATTTAGTCAGACTTTTTAAATATCAGATATGTTCTGCACCAGACCTACCTCGTGCTCAGCATTTTTGCCTTGCTTAAATGTACCATCTTAAATGCTTTTTCATGATAAAAAAAAAAATCCCATATTAAGTTTCTTTGCTCTACCTCCCATTGGTCTGATTGCCCACCTCTTCCACCACCCACTAATGCAATAATGAATAATTACATATCCAAAGACTCTGAGAAAATAACCTCAGCTATTTGGCATGACAGACCGCATGGTGCGGACAAATGGGCCCTTCTAATTTAAAATTGACTGCCTTGCGTTTGATGGGAAATCACTGTTTAGAGATCCCTCAAACCTTCTCTGTCTAAAGTTTAGGACTAAATATTAGACGCCTTTACTTTCTGCTTTCAAGTGTCCACTTATGTAATGTTTCAGTTCTATCAGAATGGTTTGGATAGGCAATTGACAAAGTAAAAACTTAATTTTCACAAGATCACATAAATAATATTATTATTATTACACAGTATTTATATAGCGCCATCATATTACACAGCACTCTACAAAGTCCATAGTCATATCACTAACTGTCCCTCAAAGGGGCTCACAATCTAATGTCCCTACCATATCATTAACAAGGTCTAAGGTCAATTTTTGGGGAAAGCCAAATAACCTAACTGCATGTTTTTTGGAATATGGGAGGAAACTGGAGTACCTGGAGGAAAACCACACAAATACAGGGAGAACCTGCAAACTTCATGCAGAGTTTGTCCTGGGCGAGATTTAAACCTGGGACCTATCGCTGCAAAGGCCACCGTGCTGCTCCTGATATATATATATATATATATATATATATATATAAAGCAAGTCTTTAAAACCTAGGGACCTGAAACTGGTTCAACCTAATGAACACCTCCAGGCTACAGATCTAACCTGGAAGGATTTGTGCCTGGTTGCAAAATTCATTTTCCTTGCAGGCAAATGTCCATCGATATACAGGCACTGGTGACTGTAAGCAGAAAGGCTATAAAGCCCTAACAACCAATGGCAGACTGAAGCCAGGGACTAATCTGCTCCCAAAATCCCCTTCAGCTGTGCACAGCCTCAAATTATGTGCTGGGGATGCTGAAAAGTTACATGTCAGGCTGCACAGCTAAAGAGAAGCAGGGGATGCTGCAAATTGTTGAGCAGAGAGCAGACAACTAATTGCTTCATTTGCATGCTGATGGGAGCAACTCCACCAGAGAGAATAAACAAGGTGGGACATTTTCTGGTGGCGCACAATGTGGGATTGGCCAGGTAAGTGTCTCCTAACAGGTGTGAATCCTTTGTTTCCCCAATGGCCGGCTTAGACTATGTACACATGTGCAATAATTGTTGTTGGAAAGGATCTTTCACCATCCTTTCCAACGATAAACGACTGCACAATGAATGAGTGCTGTACATACAGCACCGTTCTGCTTTATGGAGAGGGGAGGGGGGAGAACGACACAGCCGCACCACACTGTGCCCTCTCCCCTTCACTTCCATTATTACCATTCGTCGTCCATCGTCCACGTGGATTGCACGGTTGTACCCAGCCTTACATTGAGGTGCAGAATTCTGAACCTGTTGACTTATGCCTGCCTTTCATAGGAAGGGTTGGAATGGTCAGTGTGGCAATGGGCAGCATGGTGGCTCGGGGTGGCCTTTGCAGCACTAAATCCCAGGTTTGAATCTCAGCCAGGAGACTATCTGCATGGAGTTTGCAGGTTCTCTCATGTTTGCGTGGGTTTCCTCCCAGAATCCAAAAACATGCTTCCCCCTCAAAAAATTGACCTTAGACTGTCGTAATAACATGACTATGGTGGGGACATTAGATTGTGAGCCCCCTTTGAGGGACAGCTAGTGACCTAATTATGGACTTTGTACAGCGCTGTGTAATATGTTGGCGCTATATAAATACTGTGTAATAATAGTAAAGTCCATCTCTGGTTGTATATTCCTGGTAAAATTTGCCTTGTTACCGGGGTGAAGTCATAAAAAAGGTGAAGGCTATCAGTGGCGAGCGTGCAGGTAGAGCTTATACAAGGGTCCCGAAAAAAGTGAGCCCACCCCACTACACCCCTGCTTGTTACCAATAGGAACAAGACCATGTGACTGATGTTTTGTGCAGAAAAGGTGCACTGTGCTGTGTAGAAATTTTAGGGAATCCTCCATGGTGATATAAAAGTTGAGTAATAATTGTGTGACAAATAACAGGAAATGAAGGTGTGTTATTCATCACTTTAGTGTTTCCACTGACACACTGCTGAGCCCAGCACTGCTGTTATTCCTGAGTGGGATGTGTTAGCCACTGATAAGCCACGCCCCATTCTCCTCCTTCCACTGACACAACTCTCACCCTCTGTCCCCGCCCCTTTTCGCTTTGCCGTCAGCAAGCCACGCCTCCGTGACGTCAGGCCGCGGTGTCCGCCGGTCAGACCGGGACTTGCTAGCAAAAAGATGGCGGCCACAGCGCCCGGGGGTCCCGGGACTCAACTCCCGCCGCACCGTTCGTCCCCGGCACGGATTGGTTATTACGAATTAGACAGGACCATTGGCAAGGGCAACTTCGCCGTGGTGAAACTGGCCACGCACATCGTTACACGGGCAAAGGTAACCAGGAGTGCGGGAGAGAGAGAGGGGGGTGGCGGGTGAGGGGGATATAATGGGGGGGGCAGCTGGTTACCTAGGTAGTGAGGGGAGGGGGGGAGGATGCGGGGGACTTCCAGTCATGGGAGTCTGATTCATGCAGGATGGAGGCTTGTGGGGGCTCTGGAGGAAGCAGATTAGGAGATGGCTGGGGGGGTCACTTGTATATTGTAGGCCCCATTCATCAGGGGGATCCTCATTCCCCACATCGGGGTTTTCATGGAAAATGGTCATGTGAAAACATTCATCCAATATATGTGAATGTGCTGGGGATCAGTGTTGGGGGATCAGTTGTCACTCCAGGTGTTGTCACTCCAGGTGTTGTCACTCCAGGTGTTGTCACCTGTTTATCACCCTGCACCTTGATGTGTCTGATCAGTAATGTCAGCATTGATTATTCTGCACAGCTCCTTGTAGTGATGGCTTGTATAAACATTCATGTTGTGTAAATCTACATACAAGAACAAATTTGTGGCATTTTGCAGCATATCCCTTCTTCCATGCATTGACTATTTTTATTTATCTGATGATTCTGCCGATAACACGATTTCTGTACTCGGGTGACAACGCTTTCTCATTGTATTGTATGAAGGAGCAGCGTTGTCACCTTTGCTTCCCTCACAGATGATGTCTGGAAAGGTTGGCAGCACAGTTTAAGATTTCAGTTCACTCAGGAAGAGTCAGATGTAGGGCACAATCAACAGGTATTTTCTGTAGCTGCATCAAATGTACTTTCTTTTGTTGTTCGGGGTTGGATTGTATTTTAAGCCAGGCTTTCTTACCCCAGAGGAAATCTTCAATTCACTTTGAGGTTTTGGGGAACCCCCTGCCAGAAATTGATTATATGTTTAATCTGTGATTGAGCCGTGTGATTAGTAAGCTGTAGAATAATATAGAAAATGACTGTAGTGTGTGACACCCCGAGCAGATGGATTTACACATTATGTGGCCAGAAAAGAATCGCAAACCAAAAAAGCTGAATTGGCCCTTTATACTACTCGTCAGCGGAAAAATGCCCTCTGGGGTTGGCGGTGCGCTTAGTGGTGCGTATAGTGCTTGGCAGTGCCCCCTGGGGTTGTCGGTGCTCGTAGGGGTGCCCCCTGGTGCTTTCGGTGCTCGTAGGGGTGCCCCCTGGTGCTTTCGGTGCTCGTAGGGGTGCCCCCTGGGGCTTTCGGTGCTCGTAGGGGTGCCCCCTGGGGCCCTGGGGCTTTCGGTGCTCGTAGGGGTGCCCCCTGGTGCTTTCGGTGCTCGTAGGGGTGACCCCTGGGGCTTTCGGTGCTCGTAGGGGTGCCCCCCTGGGCTTTCGGTGCCCCCTGGGGCTGAAGGTGCGCGTAGGGGTGCCCCCTGGGGCTGTAAGTGCGCGTAGGGGTGCCCCTTGGGGCTGTCGGTGCGCGTCAGTAGATGTAAACTATGTATATTACAATAAAACCTCTCAGGGGTCTATTTATAAAGCAAGTAATCTGACATTCAGTAAAACATTCCCTCTTGGAGAATCAATCACCTACATTGAAATACATGGACTTGGCAAAGATTCTCCTCCTGAAAATGTTTTAGTGAATGTCAGATTAACAGGGCCATTAGAATCTGTCATTTGTGTAAAAGTTGTCCTAAAGGTTTTATAATTCATTTTCAATCTGCAGCTTTTAGAAGATATTACCTTACTATCCTGACATGATGCTCCTTGTCCAGGCACTTCCTGTTACATGGTGACAGCATTTTCTCTGTCTCCCAGTTGTGCTCCTGTGTTGTCACCCTGCCACATCTGTTGGATTGTACAAGTGGTGACACTGACACTTGATGTGCAGGCGTGTTGTCACTAACAAGAAGCCATCCTGAGAAGTGATCACAGCTAGAGTGCTTGCATGTACATAGAAATACACAGAAAGGTGCTACAGGAGATCAGCAGGCCAGCAATGTATGAAAGGATAAAACAAAAAACAGTGTTTTCTAAAAGGAAATAAACATTGCAGTTGTTTTTTACACTGTGCTTTGTAAGTGAAATATTGTCTAGATAAGGGTTACATCGACTTTATTGTGAGGGCTAAAGTATTGCAGGTACATCTTGTGTTCATTATATATATATTTACCTATTTTATTATATGAAAGAATCCGGCAGATATAAACTACAATGGTGGAGGAACTTGTGACTCACAATATATATTGCTGAGAACATGGATACCTTTCTTGTTTAGTATTCTTTCTTAAATATATAAGAAAATGATGTAGAAGGCATTGCTGTTGGATGTAGGAGGTATTATTGGCTTTATACCTATGGATCCTTCAGAGAAATTTATATTCATGGCAGCTGGGTATGTTGGTATTTGGAAGGTTCTGATTCATGTGCTTCATTGAAGTAGATTCCATTACTCTCTTGTTATATGGCATTTGTGATCTGTAACCAGTGGTGGCATATGGAATTTAGCATCCTCTTGGAGAGAAAAATGTATGGTATGCCTGGCCTAGTGCACAACAAATTGCTTTCTTCAATTCATCCTCTTGTATAGTTGGAGCCAGTCGGGCATTGTCGGACCCTTTGCTTCCAGTTGCCATTATTAAATGCATAGCTTAGTGTGCTTTGTCCACTGGAACTCATCCACAGGGCTCGAATCCTGTTTTTTTTTCTTTCCTTTGTCCAGGTCTTTTTAAGGCTAAATAAGTGTTTAGTACAGTGGGGAACAAAATGTGCCAAAGTATTAAACAACACTCTATAGTCATATCACTAACTGTCCATTAGAAGGGCTCGCAATCTAATGCCACTACCATAGTCCTGTTTAATGTACAGCACTGCTTAATATGTTGGAGCTATATAAATCCTGTTTAATAATAATAATAATAATAATAGTCATTAACGCCATCTAAGGCCAATTTTTGAGATAAGATAATCAACCCTAAGTGCATGTTTTTGGGATGAAGCAGGAGTTCCCAGAACAAACCTATACAAACTCCATGCAGATAGTGTCCTGGATGGGATTTGAACCTGGCGCTGCAAAGGGGCAGAGTGCTAACCACTGAGCCATCGGTGCTGTCCATGCAAAACAGTTTGTTGGTGATGACCTGTGTTTGGCAGGGTACAGATCTTTTTCTTCTCAACATTGACTTCCTTCATAGTGCAGCACTCATTGTTAAATATTTTTTTAGTTTTTGTATAGACAACACGTATGTTAAACTCCATTTAGGTTCTTTTTCATTTGTAAATTTTCCTTCAATTTCTGTTATGATGACTTGATGGGAAAACAAGGAACCTCCTCCAAATTCTTTCCTTCTCACCCAAACATGTGTACCCACTGAGTATTTTATCCTCATTACTTGCTTTGGTGAAGGTTCTTAAATGTTGGATGTCTTCTCACTTTCTGTTCTGGTGATAGCAGTCAGGGCATATGATGATTGAATCTCTTCCACTGGTACACAGATGGCAATAAGAAAGGATCTTACCATTCCCTACTCTATCCAACACTAAGAAACAAGTTCAGCCTTTACAGTATATATACTTTACAAAGCCAAAGTGTCTTACTCCTGCATATTAGTGAGTGAGTAGCTTAAAGTATAACTAAACTTGCGTTGGTGTGGGTGAGCATTTGGCACAATTCACAAGTAGGCACAGCCTACCCTGTCCTGGTGGCCCTGCAAATCCAGGATTTCATCACTGCATCCCCTGAAGTTGCTATCTTTGCCGCTGATTCTTCTTGTCCACCGCGATCCTCTCAGCCATTGGGTTTCCACTGATTATGTAACGCCTTCATGTGCTCAGGAGTTACTTGTTCCCGACATTCTGGTCTATTCTTGGCACCACCAAGAATAGAGCTGGGCTGTACATTGCATGGCACATTCACCGCTCAGTGTAACAAAAATGCAACCAGGAGCAGGGGAAAAGTTTTTTTTGGCAAAAAAGACTTTGCATATCTGTCCTGCCAGAAACCTCTACCTCCTGGTGACTTAGTGTATTTGGCATTTAGTTCTGTTGTATGAAATGTTCCTCTCCCATTGCAGGAATTAGTTTGTCTTGTTACTTTTGGTTTAGGAAATGGGTTACAGCGGTTGGCTTGAACGTAGCACCAAATATTGGCTGCACAACTTAGTCAATAATGATGCCATGGTATAAGTTGGGATTGCAGTGTGGTGCCTTTTACTTCTCATGCTTACACTAATTTCACTTCAAAGGGGATATTAGGCAATTACTTAATTCGCTTTACCCCCAATAAAAGGGGAGTACATTTTTAAACCACATGAGTGCATCTCATGAATATTATGTGTGTGTTCCATGTGGCCGTTGTCACCAAAGATAACACACAGGTATTTGTTTGTTGTGTTGAATTAAAGGACTGACAGGAATAAGTCATTCTGAATTCAGGAAATTGTACCGCAGAATAAGGAACAATATTCAACATTCTTAAAGCCCATTCTGCTTTGTACTTTCCTAAGCAACACCAAATTCTAGGGTGGGAAACACAGTAGCTGGCTTTTATCTTGCTTTGGATTTTTGGGATTTTTTTTGCTAGCTGGGATACATATTTTGTGGGATGCCACGTGCTGTACTATGCCATGTGTGTCATTGGCAGATTGCATTCCTGGTGTGGATATCTAACGTAGCATTTATACCAAGAATGAGAAATTACTGTTTGTAAAGCCATAAAGTAAAAATTAAAGTAAACATTGTCCAAGGAACACGTTTGCCCACCTTATTTCTAGGGACAACTTTAAACTTTTGGATTACTGCTCACTTTCTTCTTGACAATGATGATGAGCACAGAAAGAAGGAAGTGTCACACCAATGGCAGCAATAAAAACCTGATGGAGGTGACAAATCTTCCCCTCGCTATCAAACACAATGTTTTACCTAGAGATATGCATTGTTTCATTTTAGTATGGGACATCTTCATTGATAAGTCAGCTCTCTATACTCCTGTTACGTTTTTGTTTATCCCAACTGTGTTGTTCCTTTATTGCCCCTTTTAGTGACCCTCTGTCATTAAGTATGAGCTGCCGCTAATGTCTAAACATTTGGGACAAGAGAACTCGCAAGGCTAGAATGTTTTTCACAGGCTCACCAGGCTTGCTTTGTGTACTCTTAGTAATATTTGTGTCCTAGTGTAGGTCTTCAGCCAGTTTGGAGGATTGAGCAGTTTAAAGTTTATTCCAGGGACAGCTTTTATCAATTCCCATGACCTTGGTAGGGTTTACAGTCTGTGGGCTGTTGTGGTCCATCAATCAATTTGTGTTATATACAGATCTGGGTATTATTGATACTGACCGGCGTATATCTCCTCGTCTTCTGTTCTCAGGGAGATATCTGCCCATCTATTCCCTGCAAGATTTTAGCTGTCCCTGGTCTTGTCAGGTAATATTTCTGCAGACAGATGCTTTTTTCCTGAGTGTGCTTCTTTTTTTCTGGGATAAATATTTTGTGCTATTGTTTTCCCCCTAAGACAGCCATAGCCCTTAGTTCTCCACACCCCCTCTCTGTATACACACACATGTACAGACTTTTGTGTTTGTGTTGTAGTCATTACAATTAATGCTTATTTAGTTGCTGTACTGTAATGCAAAGTCAGCTGCCATAACGTTTTGTAGGCAGTTCTAGATAATGCTGGCTATATAGAGACCTAAATGCAGACTGAAAAAATCCTAAAGTGGACTTTAGCCATAAAAACTCTAACCAATGACCCATGAGTTTTTATGACTGTCAGGCATTTGGTGTCTTCTTGGTTCCTAAGTTTTTGTTTTTGTACTGAAACAGTAAAATGAGCCTTGTTATTGAGTATGCTGACTGAATGAGAATGTCAGTGTATTCACTGCAACCAGATTACAGGCTGCACAGACATTGTTCATCTCTATGGTGATGGCAGATGTCAGAACAGATTGCCAATATAACCGTTCCCTTGACAAGCTTAAAATAGTGCTTGCAGGTACTACGGTGTCCAGTATATGGAATGCTGTCAGTGTGTAGTTAGCACTGTGAAGAGAACAAAGTTTTGCTGTAGAAATCTGCATTATCTACCATGACTGTAGCCTTTGGGCAGGTTGTTGTAATCCCAGCAGCACCAACCACAGCTATAAGCCTACCTGCCTGAGTGCTAGGTTGCAGCAAATGGCTGGACAGACATTATACTGCTAGAATAGATGCAACCTTTGACACACCGCAGGGAAACTTCAAACTGGTCCTTTTTTATGTCTTGTTTTTCCATCTTTCTGTATGAAACTGATATCTAATTATGTAATCAAGAAAAAAGACATGGTGCTGTGATACTGCAGTAATTCAGGGTTGATTATGTGATCAAAAAATAAATAGGTAGTCTGATAATCAAATGTGTGTCTGATCAGAAAATAAATTAATAAAAGTGATAAAAATGAAGTCTAAGCATAAACACATTTATTTAAATATATTTCTAAATAGCTTCCAAGGATTTACATCCCCTTTTTATGCAATAAATATCCTCGCAAACCCAGATATTACCTTGTAAATGTGACGGTACCTTCATCACTGTGCTCCCAGCTTCTTCTATTGCTATAGGCTGAAGAAGACTAAAGGGGCAGATCCAGGAGAATCACCCTGCAAATGGAGGGATTTGGTTAGGAAACTCCTACACTGTATACGGAACAGAGTAAAGCACACCAAGATTAATGCAAGGATACACACAGCTCTTATGTTTTCACAAAACTTGCATGTCCTGTAAACCCAAAGAATAAAATTGTTTGTCTGATATTTAGGGTTGTAGGCCAGCCCTCGGTGTCCTGTCTTAAAATACTGCATTATATGCAATGACGTCAGTTCCTGAAGCTCAGAGCGCCCTAGAGGGTGTGGGGATATCTGCTTACATCCCCAAAAGACAAAAAGCTTTCACCCCTTGCAATACTCAGGTGGCTCCATTGAAAGGAGAGTTTTTCAGCTAGGTACAGAAATGAATAGTCAGTTCCTATTGCTGATGTGTTGAGGTAAAAATAGGCAAATCTGAAGGTCTGAGTGACTTTGCCCTGATTGTAATGACTGGATCAGAACATCCTCTAAACGCAGTGGTCGACAACCTTTCGGACCTCATAGACCACTAAATCCACGGATTCCGGACCGCACAAACATGGGGAGCCGTGTGTCACTCAAAGGGGAAGAAACTTCCCCCAGGGTGACGTCATGATACCAGGACCCGCTCAGACCTGCTTGCCAAACATTCTGGGGGTACAGTACAGGGTGCAAGTCCCTCCAGGATGTTTAAAAATCAGGTTGTGTCCATGCAGAGTCCGTAGAAGGACCCTGCTGGGGGGCGCACTGGTCAGAGCCACAGACCCCCGATTGGCAACTGCTGTTCTAAATAACAGGTCTTGTGAGGTGTGCCCTATAATGAGTGGTTACTACCTACCAATAGTGGTTGAGGGAGGTACAACTATGGACTGGCGAGTCACTTTCTCATCCGATTCCACAAAAGAGCTATTGTAGAGCAAATCGCCGAAACACCCTAATGTTTGGAATGTGAAAAAGTTGTCAGTACAGACAATGCATTGCAGTTTGCTGCTTATAGGTCTGCTTTGCTTTGGACCAGTCAGAGTTCCCTTTTACAACCAAATCTTCACAGAAAGCTCTTACAATTGTGCATGTAATGTCTTATGTTATACGTAGATAACAAGCGTGTAGGGCTATGCACACACGTGCAATAATTCTCGTTGCAAAACGAACGATTGACGTCCAATCAATGATTATGCACACAAATTTTGAACGATCGTATAGTGTACAATTCTGTACATGCTGTAACGAAATGATTGTTCAAATATAATCCACCAATAATGTACTCACACAGATACGATTGTTTAAACAATGCAGGAAGTGACGTGTACAGGGGAACAATCCACGATCACTGAACAACCACACACACATAAGATTGCGAACGATCGTCGCCCTATCAGGTCCGCCGGATTGGTCGTTGGTTTTCAGCGACTTTTCCTCGTTCGTTAGTGTCGTTGGCCAGTTGCTGTGCGCTTTTTTTGATAAAGATTATTGGCCGATCAGCCGTCAATCGTTCCTTTTCCCAAGAACAATTATTGCACGTGTGTACGTAGCCTTAATCAATTTAATGGGTCTAAAATTGTTCCAAGAGAACTAATAACTTATATGTTTTGCAGTCGCTGTGTATACATGCCATTCAACTTTTTAAGAGAGAAAATTTTGCATGCATGCTCACCAGCAAAAATAGCAATCCAAAGTTTCCCTGCTATTGTGCAGATGTAATGGCAGGCATGTAAAATATCTATGACTCCAAGCCAGTCTTTGCTGGCTGCATAGTTTAGCGATCATAGTCTTTCCCGGGCCTCATTCTTCTGTATTCTCCATGTTTTTGGTTTTTGCAAAAGATTCCCCCATGTAACATCTTCACAAGAGTCAAAGCATCTCTTCTTAAAAAGATTTGGCTTCTCTAAGTAAAACACTTCTTCCCTTCTTTCTATTTTAATGATAGCTGCATTCATCACCTCTCAGAAAGTTTGAGTGCAAGGTGATGGGTAGCAAAACAAGAATTCCTTTTACAGTAAGAAATTTGGTACACACATTACATAAAGGTATAACATTGACTTCAGTATAAATTTCATAAATCGGTATTTAAATTTGATTTTGCTTTGAGCTCTCATCCATATTGTATTGGTTGCAGAACAGCCACGGAAAATAATTGGCAGCCGCAGGGCAAACCTTGCACTCAGCATTTGCCCCACTATGCAGCGACACCCCCAACCTTTTCCTGCCCTGCAAATTGTGAATACAGCAACTCGGCACAGTATACACTATTATACACTGCTTTTACAAGGGATCAAAACTGCCTAACAAGCAGCTCCAAAACCACTGGGAAAGAAAGTGTAAATGAGCCCTTATATCCCAACCCTAGCCAATTTTTTTTCCCTTATTTCCTGTTTGCTTTATAGATGTTGTGCAGAGAAAATGAGGAAATCTACCCCCAACATGCAGCTATAAAAACAAAGTTTCTAGGAGAGTGAGGATGGTTTGGAACCTCTGTCATGACCTTAGAGCCGCCTTTGTCCTGCCTTTGTGGGAGATTTCCAGTCAGTTCCCTTTAAATAAAGGAAATGATTGGAAATAAGAAGTGCAGATACAAACATTTAAAATTTGGCAGAAGTTAAAGTTGCTTAGTAGCTTTGCTTCCCCAACTCTAAATCAAACTTGGGTTTTTCTTAATTGAAATAAGCATGTTTTTAGCCATTGTGGGAATGATTGGACTGCGCCGTTTACACTTAACAAAGATTAATGTGACACATATGGACTCTAACAAATGATATTATTCTTAGTAGAAAGAACCTCTTTCTTCACATAAAAATTCTTTTTGTGTTCTAAAAACCTATGCCAATGATTTCATGGTCTCTTTAAAGGGGAAAAGAAAATCAACAAGGCCCAGTTCCTGATCAACATTTCCAGTTAGATGATGCTTGTGTAACAGACAGATGTGGCTGCCCCCATGTAAACGTCAAAACTAGACACAGAAGCAAACCTAAACACGCAGATAACATTTACATGAAGCTTCTAGATTTGTCTTTCTGTAAAGCTTCACATGAACAGTAACATTTGTTGTTTCATTTTGTTATAATTCAGTCCTTTTCACAGGGGGAACTCTTTATATAACTTTTTCCACTATAATTGCTATATCCACAGCTCAGCTATATTAGTGTGGTGGTCAGTGGGAAGAATTCCTCTTGCATTGCTGGCCACCGGGAAAAATGTCCCCCTTACAGAGAGCCAACTGACCTGATAGGCACAAGTTTCCCATTGCTGTAAGAACCCCTGGCAACCTCTGAAGGAAGCTTGGCTAAGAAACCCCAATATAATCAGTTTCCAACAAGTAATTAAGACGTGTTCAAACTAACAATTACTGATGGGGTTTAGATGGCTGCGTGTCTGGCTGATATTACCTGCAATGTCCCATGGTCTACTAAGCCATGATAGACTTGCATTGGAGCGCACCTGGAAAGCTATCCAGCAATCTTTGGGATGTTTAATGAGCTTTTACAAGGCCTTTAGGTGGGACAGACAGTAGAACAGTGTAAAAAATTTCAAAAGGTTAAACATGTGACATGCCCCTCAACACGGAAGATTTTTTTTTCTTTCAGCCGGGTGGTAAGAAATTGTAGCTGGGTTGCAGCCCCTGTATTATACCCCAACTGTTTAGTAACCACCTGAAAACAGCTGGGTGGTCACCGAAAAATGCCGGGTGGTGCGCCCAGCTAAAAGGGGCTGGGGTGGACACTGTCCTTAATTTCCACATTTGTAAAATCTTAATTTCACTCTAAACTTGCTGCAAATATATGTGAAACTGACACACATCAAAGGTTGAACTCTCCAGAAATGTTACTAAACCTTTTCTAAAACATTACAAAAATAATTATTCCCCTTTAAGCAAATGACCCGGCAGGCAAGTTGCACCTAAACCCTTTCTTCCAATTACCATAATTGTCTTGGGCTGTTGGTGGTACAGAATCTTCCAATGCCTGTCTAATGCACTAGGGACCAACCTATAAAGCAACTACCCTAGGACAATTTTGCTTAAATTTATATAAAATCTGAAAAAAAGCTTTTCAGTCCATATAAAGAAGGAAGTAAATACTTAAGTCTCCTGATGCCAGGGCTGCTGCACACTGCTTCATTGATGAGAAATCACCAGCTGAAGTTTCTTTAGTAACCAACACTTTCAGGAGTGTTAATTTCCTGTTTCCCTTTGCTGTGCTCACTAAAAGACAAGTTTGACCCGTATTTGACAGGAAGTGATGGGAATTTCAAAATCAGTTATCACCAAAATGTTAGTTATCACCAGAGCAACCAATATCTCTTCTGGTGACAACTGTCTAATAGAATTCCTCAGATTTACTGATATAAAGAAATAAAGGGGGGATCTCCCCAAAAGAGGGCTTGCACTTAGGTTAAACAATTTCCTACTTCATTCAAAGCCCCCAAAACTTTCTTTTGGCTGTACAGAAACTTGTTGACAGGGACGATGTATAGCTAAGCTGTTAACGCTTCCCAATTGCATGGAACTGCGGCACTCTGCCAAATACAGTAGCCAGCATCTGATGAACACTGTGACCACCCATTATTTCTCAACCGAAATCCCATTTATTCTGAGTGAGATTTCAGTACTGCCCAGGAACCGTCCATGTGAATTTAGAACCTATTAAACCTAAATGTCTGGACTAAAATGGTGACCTGCTTTTTTTTATTACTTGCTTGTCTATGGTTAAAATATTTTTAGAATTCCAAGTAGACATAGATTGGTTCAAATCCAAGGGCACTTTGGTGTTATTTTCTTTTTTTTCTCCTTTTAATTAAACCACAATTGAAAGTGTAGTCTGCTGAATATAATAAAGATTTTCTTCTGTTTTTAACTGGGTTATCTGAAATGAATAGTAAAATGACATCACACCCGTTAGAAGAAACCGAGGCTGTTTGGAGTTTTCCAGGCACTGCACAAAGGCAGCATTTTTCAGCAGTTCATAATTGAGTTGCTGACTTTTAGAAAACAGAGAAGTAAACAGTAAAGTATGAATTGGCTGCCTAATATAATTTGTGATGTTTTTTTTATAATTGTTTTGCAATTCTCTGCTTTGTCTTGTCTATATATTTATAGAACGCTACAGGGCCACATACTGCTGTGCAAAATATGTACCTGGAAATCTGTTTGACGTTTTGGCATGGATGAAGAACAGCTAACATGTTGCCTGGCAGTGTTGGATTTCTGGGCTCAGCTACTACCCAGCATCAGTCTGCATACATTTTGTGTTTTTACTTGCATCTTTGTTGGTGTAGGCTGTCTAATTTTCCTACCATGATTTATATATACAATTGCAGCCCCCAGAATTTTTTTTAAGATGGGTGGGGGGAAAAAACAGCTCTAGGTAGGTGGCAGCCCCTGTTATAGCATCCAGATTTTCAGTAACCACCGAAAAACGGACGGGTGGTTACTAAAAAGTGCCAGGTGGTGCTCTCGTCTAAAAGGGTCTGGGGAGAACATGAAGTTGGCGTCTGAGCAAATGGCCTGGAAAGTCCATGTGTGATTGTTGTGTAGATACCCTTTGAATGACTTCACATGTACCTAAGTATGCTGTCTACCCAAAAATATAATTTAATTTCTGCTTGGAAAGTGATTTCTACCTAGTTGTTTGTCATTCTTTTATTCTTTTTTCCCCTGCAAGTATAATGTATGAAAGTTAGACCAAATAGATACTTTCCTTTATCTAGTCACATGGAGATAAGCAGGTATTTCCTTCTTATCCCTTGAGATACCTTTGGGTTATACTGATGTCTACTGAAGATTTGGACGTGGGCAGACAAGATAAGCATAGGGATTCCATACATTGAGAGGCGACCCAGATGTTTAGGAAAAATAACAATTTTCATTGTAAGGTCACCATAGCCTGATAGAGGTACTAAAACCCTTGACTTTTCTAGTCTTGTCCCTGCTTTTATTATGCAGAATATCTAAATATGACAGTCCAGAATCACCCCCACATTCTGTCATCTTCCAGTAATAAACATAGTCAAACACAACTTCCTTCTGTACAATATAGAACTGTACGAGGAAAACTTTTATAATGGATCTGACTTGTCTACTTATCCCGGTACTGGAAAGAAGAACAGGTAGCAGAGGGAGAGAAAAATGATTTTAGGGCCTTTTCAGGTAAAAAATAATTTGCTAAGCATAGCATGCAGTGGTACATGACTGTAAAGAGATAAAATATATTAGATAACAGGCTTTCGAAACCACAGTTTTGTTCCAGTCCAGTAGTTATTTTGCATCCCTAAAGCTTCCTATAGACACAACATATCATTTGGCCAATCTGACTTTTTTTGCTTTTGTATTATGGAATGATCTCATGTAGTCTGGTGACCAGGAAAAAATTTGTTTTGGTGGAACAAAAACCTGTTCTGGTCATTTATACATTTCTGTGATAAAGTCTCCTTTTCCATCAACTTACCATGAACACATCCAATAAATGTTTGCTGAAGATTTAATGTCTACTGAACAGTTTTTGAAATGGCTCATCATAACTTCTATTATCTATTTATATAATATAAATTTAAAGTCAATCTTCTATAATTAGTGTTGTTGATGTATATTTTTTGTTGTAAGATGTATTTTTTAGCATGTTGGATAACAGATCTTTGGCAAATTTAGATAAATGCGATTCTGCTCCATTTGACCTTTCACTTGAGCTGTTATTTGTGTTTTCTACACATGTTTTTATGTTCCTATTAACCGTCCAGTTCAGATTTTTTAACAAGAGCCTCTGTGTTTCAAGAAATAAAATCACCAGAAATGTATATAGTCTTCTGAATGCTTCTATGTATTTTATATTTGTTGTGAGAATTAAGATGATGTTCCATGCTGATTAGACTGAAACTCTAAGGAAGCTCTGTTTTTGCCTGTCAGATTTGTAATGACGTTGACAATCGTGCCTTGCAATGTAAGAGGTTGTACTGTGTTATGAAATGATTTTTTTATATTCTAGGAATGTCAACAGTAATGCATATATTTGAATTCAAAACTGTGAATAAATTTTTGTAGTGCAGAAGAGAGCGCAGTCTTGGTAGAAAGACAAAATGGCTTATGTTTCCTTTTCCTTGCACAGAATTGCAGGCAAAATGAATATTCTTGTGCCTCTGAATTACTACCAATAAATGTTTCTGGCTAACACATAACATGTTCTCCAATGGCCTATTCCTACCAAATGCACATGAAAAGGCTAGAGTTAACAATGTTTAAATTCTAGATATTTTTCTGTAAGTGCCCATTGACTAGATAAGAAAATTGATTATCAAAATGTTAACATTCAGGTTTTTTTCACACACTTGGCAATTAAGTCAGGTTGTTGGTGCTGATCAAAAGCGATACATTGGCCACGTGCTTAGGAAATGTATTAATTTCACAACAACTCGTCTATAGGGATGGTATGTGTAAATTCAATGCCATGCATTATTTGCATTACTTTGTGTTGTTTCTCTTTCTGTGGGTTTGTCAGATGAGCTATAAGAAGAAGGAAGTTGTTTTTTGGAATCACTGCCTAGTTTGCCCCCCACCTTACCTTCAATTTTTGTCTTCACAGTCACATTTTTCCTTGTAGATATTGTGCTAAAATCCTTATATAGATATTATCTGTAAATAGATAAGCAAACTGTTCCTAGATTTCCTTAGGCTACGTACACACGTGCAGTGGTTCTTGACCGATATTAAGCTCAGGGCTGATATCGGATAAGAATCTTGCGTGTGTACAGTGCTTGTCGTCCATCATCCGAACGACCGTCCTGGCAGATCCATGGACGAAGAACAATCATAATGGAAGTGAAGGGGGAAAGAGCACAGCGGGGTGCTTTTCTGTCGTTCTCTCCCCTCCCCTCTCTATAGAGCAGAACGGTGCTGTATGTACAGCACTCGTTCATGCATTGTGCAGTCGTTGTAAAGGATCGTGAAAGATCCTTTCCAACGACAATACTTGCACGTGTGTACATAGCCTTAGAGTCAGCAGTGCAGACGGCCTTCTGTTCCTCACATCTTCCTTCTGTATTATTAGTCTGTCGGTCATTCCAGTTCAGAATTGGCAAGGAACCAAGCCCAACGGTACCCCAATTAGAGGTTACTGCCTGCTTAAGTTGATGACTTTTGCAAAGCTTCTACAGTCACTATATGGCCAGTCCTACCTTTTTTCCATAACTGAGTAGATTCCATTATGGCCTTTATCACCTTGGTCTGTAAAGGTGCGTACACACTTCCAATTTTTATCGTTCCAATCGAACGACGAACGATCGATTGGGCAAAAAATCGTTCGTAAAAAAGTAACCAACGACGCCGACGAACGAGGAAAGTCGCTGGAAACGAACGACCGGACCGACGGATCGGATTGGACGACGATCGTTGAACATCGTTCGTGTGTACGGTTGTTCGTTGATCGTCCATGGTCAGAGCATGCGTGATGAACGAACGTCCGTTCACTTTCCTGTCGTGCACATAGTTCCTCTATCGCTCAAACGATCGTATCTATTGTGTGTACAATATCTACGAACGATCGTGTCGTTAACTCTATGTGCAGAATCGTTGCTATACGATCGTTCGTATATATCGTGCATGAACGTTCGTCGTTCGTTTTCCAACGATAATAATTGGAAGTGTGTACGTAGCTTTAGAACTGGAACTTATCTTCAATAGGTTTGTAGATCCATAACCTAGTTCAACATGCACTTTTCCATGGGACGCTACACAGCCGTCATTCTCTCCACACAAAGCACCCTTAAATGGGGAAGTACAAAAAGTCCATAGTAAGACCTAGAAAGAATCTTTTAGGGCAAATTTGCATTTTTTTTTTTTGTACAAATGGTTCTTAATGTTTTCATTTGTTTGTTTGACTCTCAAGTGGCTGTCCTGAAAGATTCCTGGAGAGACAATTAACAATCATTTTGCTCTCTGAAGACTTGAAGTGATTTTACTTACAAAGAAAGTTCAAATACGGAAGACATGTCACAATGGGCAAATGAGGTATTCGGCTTGTATTTAGTGATTATTTAGAAGCTTATGTAGTTTCTAAGAAGCTTTAGAGGTTCTTCACTGGTGGTTTTACACCAGCAACTGACCTCCTTGTGACCTGCATATGTTCCAAGCTGTGTCCGACTGGTTCAATAAAATGGGCTTGTGTGTAGATAAATGCTATTAATATTATTATTAATAATATTAATTTTGAAAAAATAGGTTTCTTCATATTTTGCCGGTCCTGGTTGGGTTTCTGCTTTGAGAACCTACTCATGTTGGTACATGTTTCAGTAGTGAAATGCATGTATTATAAGTAAAAAACTTTTTAGTACCTGTGTGGGTAGTTAATGCATAGGCACTGTAGCATGTTGTAAAATATTGGACACGCTGCATGTTTGTGCCATCACACACTAAAACCAGGCCTGTTAAAATGTATGATTGTATCATTTAGTTTTGTTTAATTCCTTATCACAATGGAAAATCCTTATTCTAAATATTTCTCTCTCACTTTGATGAATGAACGCAAATGCACAAACACACCTAAAATGGCTTACAAATTGCACATAATAGTGGCACCAACATGCCAATAAATTGTGCACATGGACATGCAGTTATGCACATCATAAACACTTGTATCATAGCTCTATAAATATACTGAAAAAGATTATATTTAAACACTAATTTAGTTTTGTTAAAGCACTCTGTATTATACCCCATTTCAATTTTTTTCATAAAATACACATTTTTAAAATCTTTTTTTTTGGACATCAATGCCACAGACCTTCTTCGATGTCCTTTTTGCCACTTGCTGACTATATGCACTTGTGTGGGCTGCACCAGAGGCTTGTGTACCATGGTGGGGAACAATTCGGAGATGTCATCCCTTAACTCAATGTTTCTGAACAAGGATCTCCATGATCAGACATCAGGCGGGTTCAGTCATTCATTCTTATATTGCTTATAGACAGTGTAATCGGCCGTCGTGAACACATTGTAAACAATGATCATTGCTTGGATGTAAAGCTGATCTTTTGTGAGTTTGTCACACACCTGAAACAAGCATAAAACTATCTGTGAGACAAGATATACTGCAATCAGAAGAACACCTGAGCTGTATACCCATTCTGGGTCAGTGGTTCCAAGAGTATTAAAGGCAGCGAATCAGAACACCAACCAAGCAGGCTGTAAGTCAGCCATGACAGTTTATATATTCTCCTAGTTTATCTATTGGCTGCATAAACTTCTAAATGTTAAAGATGACATCCCCTCAGAACACATCAGAATAGGGGCTTCAACTACTAAATAGGTTTTATTAATGCTTTCTTTTTGGTCCTCCTCGCATTTTTCAGTAACCGCCCGGCTGTTTTTGGGTGGTTACTGAAAAGTTCATTAATAACACAGGCCACTACCTGCCTACAGCTTCTTCCCACCCAGCTTTAATCAATTTCTTGGGAGAATACTGTAGCTGCATGGGTGTAATGTAGTCTCAAATGTGGGGACCTGCATTTTTAAAAAAAAAATTGTGCCAAAAAAGGCTGACAAAAGGCATAGAACTAGTCACTGGTTTACATGTAGCCTTCCTTCAGCTGTTATTTCCTTTCTTAGCTTTATATGTCGTGTTTGGTACACTCTTGGAGGTCATCTTGGTGGAGGAACAAGACTTTCCATGTGTGTGCATGTTTAAAGATAGATGGATAAATGCCTGGATATATAAAGATTTTGAGGTGCTACTATAGTGTGATTCCTACCGTCATTTTTTTGTTCCTACCTCACATTCTGTTTATAGCCTACTACTCCAGAAACTTCGTTGTTTACCTTCGTAACCATTATAGCATCATAGCAACCTCCCCTACTAAAAATCTACCTTACCTTCTATTTCATGAAGATTCCTATTTAAAAAAATCACTCTACCTTCTATTTCATTAAAATTCCCATTAGGATTAGCCATTGAAACCATACCCCTACCAAACCCCATACCCCTACGAAAAATGTTGTTACGAGAGTTTTATACTGGAGTGGTGCAAAGAAACGTCGTCACAATATCTCCTTCAACATGGTCCCCTGGTTGAGGAAAATTCTTGCCGCATGTGCGATGGCCCAGTGATGTTGACGAACAAGAAGGTCTGTGGATATATGTCCGTACACTAGTGTCGGTATGGAGGTGCAAAAGAAAGGGTTACCAGTCCGTTCATTCAGTAAGAAAGGGGAACAAATTCTTCCATTACACTGATTTGAACAGAAGACTCCACTGTAATTTGAAGCTTTGTGAAATTTTAGAGCTAGTTTACCTCTGGAGCATCCGAATGCCAATGGGAGGAGTGCTGAACTTATTGGTAGATCCACAAATACTGTGGTTGACTGGTTCAATTACTGTTGGGAAGTCTGCTCCGAAATGGTATCTGTCACTAGGAGAGGAAAGCTGAATGGTACACCATTCACTATAGACACACTATAGTAGGAATCATACTATAATACTATACTACCACCGATTGTGAATTCATCCTGGTGTTCACACGCTTGTTCTACTTCCATGCAGAACATCTTAGGATCCCACAGAACCTAGAACACTCTAATTCAAGGATCAGCCAAATACGGCCTAGCCGGTAGTTTGTTCCAGCCTAACGCCCCCTGGCTGATTCAGCCTAATGCCAGCCGGCAACCCGCGGAGCTCCGGTGCCGCCCCCTTGCAGTTGTTCCCTTATTTACTGCAGCCGGCATCGATACTTCCGGCGCCGCGGTAAATAGGGAAAGCTCCCTGAAGGTAAATCCTTCTCATCCGCAATGTATACGGAGGAGAGGGATTTCACTTCACGGGACGTTCCCTGGTGGTGGGCAGAGTCATTAGGGCGCGTCCGGCCCACCCCATAAATGGCCTAGTGGCCATAAAACTTTGCGGACCCCTGCTCCAATTCATTCACCAACCAAGTGCCCTGAGTGGTAGCTCTTTTTTTCCCTCCCTCTTTTATAATTTTCTATTGGCCATCAGGTCTGTCCTTTATGATGATGGGCTAATAGTAAACCACCTAGGGTAAACAAAAGGTTTATCCAGAAAAAGCTTATTTTTTGAAAAAATAAATAAATTGTATACAATGCTGTATACTATTCTACTTGGCATACGTGACATTGTTGATGCATTTTGTTAGTTCACTTGCACAGTGAAAATTTACAGTCCTGGTTGTTGAGTTGTTACTGTAGTAGATGATAATCTTTGTAAATCATTATGCCTGAGCACCCTCACATGCCAGATAACGCAGCTTCCTTGGGTCACTTCCAGCAGTCATTCCAGTGGGGGAGGAAGAAGTGATTAGGAACCATTGGTGAGGTGATTTTAGGATGGTGGGGGTGAGACTTTGGAGGGATCCCTACACGAACAAGCCGACAGGGTCTCGTTATTGACAAAGTGAAAACAGTATGATTATTTATTGGAGCTAATGTGCAAATTTGAAGCCATAAATCTGCTTCCCAGATTTTAACTGGACCCACTCCTGCCCTATATAGCAGCAAATGTTTTTGATAAACCCAAAGACATAATAAATGTTCTATATTCTAGCTTTTGTGTCTTAGGATGTACTGGCTGCAATAGTTGTCTTTTGTTGGGGGGAGCTTAAAACATATTTAAAAAGTATTGAAAATACCTGTTAACCTTCCTGAAGGGCAGTGTCCTTGTTTTCTGTGAGATGAAAAGACCGAACCAAGAATATATCCTCCTTGTGTGAGCTACTGGTCCCATCAATTCACGTGTCATGAAGATGAACAAACACAGACTTGTTTGAACCAGCCTATGGCTCCTTTCATAGGGGCAGTGAAGAATTGAGTATAACCACAAACTACAAAGGGTCCAAAGACTGATCAAATGTAAAAAAAATGCTTATCTACCCTTTTATATAAAGTAAAATTGGGTGATAGATCTACTTTAAGTCAATTATGTCAAATTGCATTATTTACAAAGTGAATAGGATAATTATGAAACTAGTATACACATACCCTGAATTGGTGAGAGAGGTTTAGAATAAACTGGAATAAAATGACTAATGTAAGATGCCTATTTCATTGCAGTCACATTTTTGAACATTATTTACTTCCCTGTCCTGTGTGCTGCAGACAAGCAGGCTCTGTATTTTAATAAATGTATGTTTAGCTGCGTGACAGACCTTTCATGATCATTTTGGGCCTATAAACATAGACTTTGTGCTCATACTGCTCTGTGATTACAAACCTTCCTTTGTTGCAGACTTAGTTTTTTTTTTAATGTGCATTTATTTCTTTAACCTCTTGTTGGTTTCATGTTTACTGCAGTGCAGCATCCAGCTTTTTCTGTGACTTTCATACTTACAGCTTAGGTCCAGTACTGTGAAAGTCTTTGTCCTAGTTTGTTTTTTAGTGTCCTGTTAATGGTTTTAATCCTTAAATGTGTTTGATTTTGCTCATGAAGATCAATATGAATGTAGTTAGAGCTTTTAATGCTAATACTTTTGGAAATCAGAAGGTTGGTAGGTTTGTATTTTGAGTATTTATGTAGAAGTGCATGCATCCCCATATTCAGAAGTGCTAGATGTGTCACAGGGCTTCAGTTAAGCTGCGTACACACGTCCAATTTTTATCGTTGGAAATGAACGACGAATGAACGACCGATTGGCCAAAAATCGTTTGTAAAAAAAAGTAACCAACGACGCCGACGAACGAGGATAGTCGTTGGAAATGAACGACCGGACCGGCGGATCGGATTGGATGACGATCGTTGACCATCTATCGTGTGTACGGTCGTTCAGCAATCGTGCATGTTCTGAGCATGCGTGATGAACGAACATTTGATTGATACAGGCTGTATTGTGTATGTGAGTGTATGTATGTGTGTGTGTATATATGTGTATATATATATATATATATATATATATATATATATATATATATTTCATATATACTGTGTGTATATATACGTGTGTACAATATCTTTGAACGATCGTGTCGTTATCTGTATGTACAGGATCGGTGCTATACGATCGTTCGCAGATATCGTGCAGGATCGTTCGTCGTTCGTAATAATTGGAAGTGTCTATGTAGCTTTAGGAATGTGACAGTAAAATTGATAAGGTAATAAAAGTATGCATAACTGAAAAGGTTGGGCTTTTCTGATATATATATATATATATATATATATATATATATATATAGCATGAGACATGTATTACTCTAGTACAATATTGCACTTATATCTTTAATATGCGAGTGCTGATCAGACCTGGAGTTCTGTGAGCCAGGCCTAGGTGCTAGAAATGGGCACAATGACTAAATGTTGTTCTGCCTGAAGACACCTGGCAGTGCTAAGAGGAAGTGTTAGAGTTCCATCTTGATCTAAATTCATTCTATGCTACATTTATTGATTAAGATGTTGGAGGAGAACACACACAGCACGCTTCCTATTTCTAAAGTTCATGTAAAGTAAACCTGTAAGTATAGAAAATGGGAGCCACCACTGTTGACATGATATTTTTTAAAGTGCAGAAACTAGGGCTATCCCTATTTTAGTTTGAGTTATTATTGTGTTTAGTGACCAGAAACAAACAGGAAATCAAAACTGACTGTACGCTTAATTTGGTTTTGTGACTTTTTAGGTAGTAAGGCGGAGTCGGCACCCCTGATCCTGCACCCACAGTGGTATGTTTTTTCTTACAGGTTTACTTAATAAAAACTTCGAGCCACACATGGAACTTTTTCTTTGTTTCATTAGCAGCAGTTTTAACTTCAAATGCTAAACATTTCTAATATTAAACTATTTTAGATCTTTGACTTATTCTTTATTCTTTTAGAAATATTTCTGAGAATATTTTATTGGGCACCAACACAATCTGAGTTTAAAAAACCCAATGAATTGTCACCATTTTTATGGTCTTTTTCTTTCTGTGATCCTGAAGTTTGAACACCTTCACCTGTGCAGGAGTAGGGCTTAGCAGAACATGAGCCATGATCGGAGTACCCCCATCAGCAGATTCTGTATAATGCTGGTTCAGAAACTTTGTGTCCCCTAAATGGGATTTGCACCCCAAAAAGTATGAGTAGAGAGTATGTGGTAGCTGAGATGTGAAGAGATGAATTTACATTTGCAACCAGAGTCCAGAAACAATGTGTAGGATCAACAGTACAGCAGGAATATCAAAGGCCCAGACTTTGGTCACAAAAACAGACAATCAGCCAAAGTAATAGAATAGAACATCGGGTCAGTAATCAGGCATTGGAAATACAACTCAGATTTGTTATTGTGTGTTGTGTCATATGTTGATAGATGCTGCAGCAAGGTTTTTCTTGTTTTACTGTTTTGGTGCGTCATGCTGCACCACATCAAAATGCATAGCGCTGTGTTGCCTTGTGTTGTAAAGCAATGTTGCTTTGGTGCTTTCAGGTAGCATTGAAAATGATCATGGCAACACACGGTAATGCATGCAACATGCTTTCACATGCATTGTGGTATTGTATGTGTTACTGCAGTGCATTGTATTGGAAAGGTCTGTATGGGCCCTAAATGAGAAGGGGCAGGTAGTAAGACCACTAGGCACTCAGTTGCCTTTGTATTTGACAGACAAGTTTCTGTGGTATTTGCTGAAGTCCTCATCAACAATTCTGTGGTTCAGGCTTAGGGGTGACACAATGACCCGGGTTTAATCCCAGGACTGTGCTGGTATCACTTCTCTCCAATGTGTAACCTAATCCTAAACTGCATAAACAGTGCTGTGGGTTTCAAGGTTACAATTGAATTGCAACCTCTTTGTTATGGTAAACTTATGTTGTAGAGGAATATATGTATTTTATATGTATATATTTATATAAATATGTATATATATATAATATATTATTATATACATTATAATATGTATATATATTTATTATATATATGTATATATATATGTATGTAAACTTTGTATGTAACTTCCATGGCATGGCAGCCAGGCATTAACATTTTAAGGAGAGGCAGCCTTTCCAATCTTCACATTCTTCTATTACTGATCACCTTTAACTTGCTAGTACGTTTTTATTTTCTGGAATGAAGTCAGGGCACCTCAAAGGAATTCAAAGATACATGGTAAGACTGTACGAGCTTCACACAAGATAATGTCAGTCTTGGGAATCAGCCCAGGGCTTGGAGGCTGCAAAACTAATTTGGCAGTTAAAAGTAGAAATTGGAGTTAAAAGTAGAAAACTAGTAGTGAATATTTAGAGGATGTTTGACTTTACGTTGCTTAACGTACAGAGATCTCCAACTCGCACTTTGCTGCTGCTGAATGTGAGGTCACAAGGGGGGAATTGAATTATACTGGTCTGAGTTGTCTTTTCTGAGGCTTGTCCTTTTTTATTTGGGTTACTTTTTCAGTGTTTCACCATCAAGTGGAAAGAAGTTAAGGAATGATGTGAATGCCGAAGGATTGTTTAATAAACATGCACAGTCCATCAAGGTTGAAGGTTATGAATTGGGAACTAGAGATGAGTCGTCTTGGTGGTATCTATAGAACTTACGTTGCATCCAGATAATTTCTCGCTCTATGTTGTCAGATTAGAATTTTTTTTTTTTTTTTTTTTTATGGCCGTCTTGACACAGACAGAATTAAAAGTATATTTTATTCAATCCAGTCCTTTATTCAAGGAAATATTTTGGCACCAGATATTCGGATATCGTTGACTTGTGCATTTGTCCTGTAGTTGACCACCTCCTGAGAAGATATCGACCTGCTTTAAATTGGTTTTTCATCCCTATAGACTTGTATGACAATGCAAAACTTGTCCAGTGCCAACAAAAGACCCTTAACATGATTCAAAAAATGGAGACTAAAAGGGTACACAAGTTTCATTATCCATCTTTCATTCCTTGAAATCACAGGGGTAAATACTGAGAACCACACGGCCCTCTCTCCAAACATTGCAGTTCAGTGGCATGAGGAAGCTGTAAATGCGCTGTAATCTCATGGCCAGTGTGAATATAGCCCTAAACACCAATATGTAGTTAAATGTCATATTCTTTACTAGTTTTGCAGCCTGACTGTATAACAATTAAAAAAAATGTAAAGCTTTTGAATTGGGTTTAATAAATACATAATGATTTCCTGAGAAATAAAACCTTCAGCTTTTATCAATTTTTACTTGTCATCAAAATTACTGGTACTTATGAAAATAAAGAGTGCAATTATTTATAATAATCTGTAAAGTTCTATGAGTTTGCCTTTAGTATATAATTTAGGAGGCTGCAGTACTTATGTGGTGCTGAGACCTTTTATATGGATTACTTTCTGTTTTACAGAACAATGTTGATGCTGCACTGCAGATCTTTGATTGCAAGAGTTCTACACTGCAAGTGATCTGGTGTATATATTATATTACTAGTAAAACCTAACTGTACCTCAAAGGAGATTGTCATAACAGGCAGGTGGTATTTGTCTCCCTGTGCATGGTTTCATATCTAGTAGGGGGTCCACATTCAGTGTTTACCTAGTGTATTGGAAGTCCTCAGACAAGTTGGCAGGGTTTGTCTGTGCTTGTTTATAATGATGGCTCAATATATGCAGTTTGTGTAGGTAGTGGGGTACCTAAAGTTGCAATCGGACTTTAAAGAAGGTCATGATGCATACAAATGGCCCATCGAGCCATAAACAAAAACACCTTTATCCATTTCCTTTTCCGTGCATTTCTTTTGTCCAGTGCTTGTTTGACCTGTCAAGCCCTGTTTACTGAGGAAGGATTGATGGTTACAGTAATAGTCTAGGATAGCTCACCTTTAATTTACACTTTGTTTTAAATATCTTGCTTTTATAGTTTTTATATGCATAGAAGAAAATGGCAATGGTGGTTTGGCACATATGCAAGCTATCTTTGATTGTGACCCACTTGTCTCTGTTCCCTTGCAGGGCGCTGCCATCTTCTTCCTTCTCTTCCTATAGATGATATTCGGCCATCTTGATTGGCCAGGCCGGGGTAATGTAGCTCTCTCATAGGAGTTCATTGCTGGCACGTGCAGGGGAAGCTGGGATTGCCGGGTATCCTGGAAATCAAAGATGAAGCTGCTTATGTGCATCTCATCTTTTTGACAGATACGCAGAGTAATCAGGCAGGTAGAAGAGGTCATTGTAGAAGAGACATTGCCTGTCCTCATTTAATGGAAGTTTAGTTCTGTTAAAAGACAATTAACACTAGATAAGCTGGATTTAGTGATCTGAAACACTCAAAATGTGCCCAGTAGCCAGAGATCATGGTGTCTAGGTTTTGATTGATATAAGAGAACATTCAATATTTATTCCAAGAAAGAAGTGGATTTCTGCACTCAACCCTAGTAGTGCGGTGTACCCCTGACAGGTGTTTCTTCATTGAACATTTGAATATTAGGCTTGTGTAATATTTATACTTTAAATTCTAATTAAATAAAGCTTACCACTTTCATTTTATTTTGTTGATGACTTCTGTATGTTGTACTGATTATTTTTGCGGTTCAGTTGCACAACTATTCGTGAAACTGTACCCGACTCGGTTTACATTTGTTCCATTCAGTAGAGGATACTACTAGAGGATTCATAAATTTATTTGATGGAAATGCTTGCTAATGCACAAAGCATTCTCCACATTTTCTAATTAAATGGATGCTGGAATATTGCACTCTTGGGATGAAGCTAATGAATTGAGGTTTTTGGGAATGTGCAGGCTAAAAAGGAGGAGGATGTTCAATATTTCTTATTAAATAGGCAGCCAGACATGACCTGCTTTGCTGATGGGTTTAGAAATATTTTGAACTTTTTCTGTTATTTAGCTTTTCTATCCCACAGTCCAAACACGTACAGATAGGTCAATTGGCTTCCAACCAGAATGGCCCCCAGTGTGAATGTGTAAGGTAGGGATGCTCCATTCAGAGCCTTTATAGATGATGGGGACTGATGTGAATATATTATCTGTGCTTTGTATAGAACTGGTGACAAAAAATAAATAGAAATAACCTGTTTATGGCAAGTTATTAGTTTGAGTGGAGCTTTTGTCATCACTTTAATTTTGTCCACGTGGCTTATGTATTATCATTTAATTATTATATTGTAGCTGTTCTACTTGTACAGTTTTTGCATTTCCCCATTCTGAGCAATAAACAAAGACCTTTCCATTTTTATATTAATATTAATAATCAGGATATATATAGCACCAACATATTACAGAAAATGACAGCATTACAGCTTGTGCTTCCAAGTCTACAGCTACCTTGAGATGTTAACTTTTCTGAGCCAGGGGTTTATGCATACCTTCCTTTTTCTTCCTGATCACTCCATTTGGCCAAAGAAAACAAGAGATTTGTAGTCTGCTCAAGGCCCATGTTCTTAATGGATAATTACTGAGCTCCAAAGGTGTTGTGTGTGTGTCACTCCAATGCTTTTCTTACTTGGAAGTACTGGGCATCCCCTCCAGTGGCAAAGCAGAGCATATCAAACCTGTTGGCTTAATCACTGGTTTACTTTCAATCTAATCGTTTCCTTGTAATCTGTTTATGCACAGTTTGTGTGGAAGTGCCAATGCATAGGCATATCACTGCTTCATTAGTTTCTGAGTGTATGGTTTGTCTATTTACCTGATAGGGGTCTGGATTGGAGGAAGATTGTGTCAAGATGATCACAGTGAAGGTCATACTTGACTCAAAGACTGCATATTGCGTGTGTGCTGTCTCTGCAAAACAAGGCCAAATCATCCCCCCTCCACCACCATGCTTGGCACTGGTTATGAGGTGTTTGTGCTAATATGCTGTATTTAGTTTTTGCGAAACGCGGCGCTGTGCATTACAGCCAAACAACACCACTATGATCTCATCTTGTTCCAGAAGTCTTCCCAGAAGTGGTTTGTTCCGACACAACTTTGCAAACTTCCCCATGCTGCCATGTTCTTTTTAGAGAGAATCATCTGGCTGCAATTTATACTCCTAATTCGTATAGAATTATGAAGGGTGTACTCAATTTTTACACACTACTTCTGCATTTTGACTTTGGTAAATAAATATACTTGGTTAACATCATAATTCATCTAATGTTGTACAAATAGGTCCATAAGTATTTGGACAGGTACAACCTTTTTCTAATTTTGGTTCTGTACATTACCACAAATCATTTTAAATGAAACAACTCAGATGCAGTTGAACTACAGACTTTATAGTTCCTCTCATTTTTATGCAATCTTTTTGTTCAACCCACTGAATTAAAGCTGAAAGTCTGCAGTTCAACTGCATGTTCAAACTCAACAAACTGAGTTGTTTCATTTTAAAATTAATTGTAGTATTGTACAGAACCAAAACTAGAAAAAAGTTGTCCAAATATTTATGGACCTAACTGTGTATATATATATTTATATATATATATATATATATATATTTATATATATATATATATATATATATATATATATATATATATATATATATATTAGATTTTATTTGTATAGACCAGGGTAAAGTCATCTCACAGACTGAGAATTCAGACTGTGGTGTTTTCTTGCAGCTCCATACTGCACAGCATGATCCTGTACTCCTCCGTGTACAGTACGCCCGCTCTAATATGTCTGTAGGATGCCCACCGCCAGCCGTTAGCTGCATTTATTGTGTGTTTGGTTTCCTGGCAACTCGTAGATCAGATGCTCTGACTCTTCCTGGAAACGGCATTCCTGGTGTGAGACTGACACAGTGAACTGCCTCCGTTTTACACCAAGCCTCTCTCTTTGCTGCTTGCCCCTTCACTACCAGCTGCTGCCAGGTCCCAGTCTGACGCACAGTGTTATTGTCACTTCCTAACTGCTTAACCTATTTCTAGTCATCAATCACTGAGCAGCCAATGAAAAACAAAAATGTTATATGTTGCTTTCATGTCCCCAGATGTAGTGTCTGTATTGTTGTTTTTTTTCCTTCTGTTTAGCTTTTTTTTTTAGGCCTTTATTGTCACCTTGTATACTTGTTAAAACACACTTCCTGTCCCTGGGTTGCCAACTGTAACTATAGCAGATCTCCCTTTCCTTCTCCGTTACAAAGTGTGTGGGATTAGTAGTTCATAATAAATACCATTGCTTAGGATTGAGCCCCCTCCCCCACAATATCTTGTGTATTTTGCAATACTTGCATAATTTAAATAGTGATCAAAATTCAAATACAGAATTTTTGTAAATGGTGTTTTCTAGATATTTCATCTAGGTACATTTCATCTTTGCGTTATAAAATATTTGTCATAGTTACTAGACCATTTCCTCACTTCAAGTCTGCATGAAGACATTCTGATGGTGTAATGCCATTAACATTATTTTTATTCTTATTATACAGTATTTATATAGCGCCATTATATTACACAGCGCTGTACAAAGTCATGTCACTAGCTGTCCCTCAAAGGGGCTTACAATATGTCTTTACATCAGTCATATGTCTTTAATACAGTCTAAGGTCAATTTCAGGGGGAAGCAAAATAACCTAACTGCATGTTTTTGGGATGTGGGAGCAAATACGGGGACAACATGCAAACTCCATGCAGGGATTCTGGCCAATATAGAAGAGTGATAAACTTCGTTCCACCAAGGTTGGAATCCGCACACATTTTTTAGTATTTCTTCAAGGAATACAAGATTTTGGTTGTAACTTTTGGGCAAGAGTTATTGTATAATAGGTAAAGGCTGCATGCAAATGGAAACCTTTCCACAGTCCTCTCTACCCCACAATCAGGCTGTAACTTTGTAAGTTTATAGTAACTCCCAAGGTGAGAGAGTGCAGCAGGGGCTGATCTATATCCAGATATTTGTAATCACAGCTGAGACTTGCACAGGTACCAGGATTTACATGACTGTCATCTCTGAGCCATCGCCTCAATTTTTGAAGTACTCTTACCTGGACGATGTATGCTTAAAAGATGGCTCTGTCTTATTGGAGAGTACGGCAGATGGAGGTCATTGCATGAAAGATACTTTATACCTGAAGATGTTAAACTTGCAGATGAATTTGCGAACATGAACATAATACGAAACATAAACAATTATTTGTTCCGCTGTCCAACTTTAACCCTTGTTTTCTTGCAGGTTTCTTGGCAGCATATGAGTTAAATTACATTTAAAATTTACAATTTCTTAGTCTCACTGTTAACATTGCTGGGGAAAAGATATCCACGTCTGTATTAGACTTTAATCTGTGTATTTCTCTATAAAAAGCTGATAGTTTATAAACCCTAACAGTGAATTTATATGCTTCATTCGGTCTGTTAAAAGTTTCAATATTTTTGCTGCATTCAATGCAGCCAAAACTTGCAACCTTTATTATTATGTCTAATTTCAGTTTTATATTGTATATTCTGCCCGTCTGATGTGCCGCACCCTTACGGTGGATTGAGCTGGGTTCAGCTTCTATTACTCCTAATAGTTTGTATGTTTTAGCCTTTTTGCAAGTTTCCATTGGGTTCTTCAGTTTCATTCCACAACCAAATATGTTTTGGAAAATGCCTTTCCCTCTATTTAACCCTAGCTTGTGTGGACACTAAGCACAACTAAGGCAGGGATTGCAGTGGCTGCTTTCTCTGTAAAATGCATAGCATGTTCATGCTGTTTAAAATTAAATCAGAAAACATGTGAGAGTTGTCTGCTGATTTATGTCTCTAGCTAGTCATAGATATCAGATAGGCATGGGCATTATTATACAGTATTTATATAGCGCTGACATATTACGCAACCCTGTACAAAGTCCATTGTCATATCACTTGCTGTCCCTCAATGGAGCTCACAATCTAATGCCCTACCATAGTCATATATCTTTAATACGGTCAATTTTTCAGCGAAGCCAAATAAACGACCTGCTTGTTTTTGCAATGTGGGAGGAAACCCATGATAGAACGGGGAGAACCTACAAACTCCATGCATATAGAGTTCTGGCTGAGATTCAAACCTGGGACTCAGTGCTGCAAAGGCTGGAGTGCTAACCACTAAACCATCATGCTGCCCGTTGGCAGGACCTTCAAAGGTGGTTATCATGCATCCCAAACACATCAGCAGTAGACATAACAAGGTGGCTGTAGGTACTCTCATTGAAGGACACTCTATCATTCATTATATAGACATTTAAAGCTTCAGTCACAAAATAACAATTGTGCTTTGCGTTGGATCATACTACAACATACAGCCGCTTTTGCTGTTAGGCATTGTGACTAGCAAAGAAAGGAAGATATGCATGTAGCAGTACATTGTATCATCATGCATCATCAATAGCAGTGGTGGCTAACCGGTTTTGGGTTCCGCGGACCACTAAAATCACCGGCTCCTGACTGTGCATGCGTGGGCATAGGAGCCGGGTATCTCTCAAAGGGCAGAAACCTCCGCCAAAATGACATCATTAGGACATATTCCTGCCCACTGTCCCATCGCAGATCTGAGCCTGCAATCAGAGAGTAGGTGGGTTGTGTCCAGTGACAGCCCGCACACCTTCCTGAGCCTAGAAACTGCACTTTGGACATGGTCCACGGCTCTGGCCGGTGCATCCCCACAGCGGGGCCAGAGCCGCGCATCCCTAAAATTTTCTCGCAGACCACCAGTTGGCGACCACTGATCTATAGAGATTGTCAGACATTGCTTTCTATATACAGTTTGGTGTTCTTGTGTATTGCAGGCTGGAGGGCTCGGTATATATCACTACCACATATAGTGCCAAGGAAGACGATTGTGTTCTTCCAACATTGTGACAGTGGTTTAGGAGAAGCCCTTTTCTGTCAGATCTTCTGTGTCCTTCTCACAGACCCCACAAAACTTTTGGCTGAATAGGAATACATTTGCACAGACACACACTCCAAAATCAATTTTAGACTATTTTAGCTAAAAAGGGATGGCCGGCTCCTAAATTCTATAAGTTTTTTTTTTTTTTAAATGTAATGCCCAATAACCTCCTATATGTCTGATAATGCTAACATACTGTATACATAGATACTGTTATTTTTGGAGCTGGATAATCTTAAGAATTTGTTGCCTTTAGGTATTGTTTATTCCTGCTGCAGTTGTGCGTGCTGCTTGGCTGTTCATCATTGCATCATTGTTGTTGTACTGATAAATGACATTAGCTTCCACATATTATTACATATTATACAGAATGATCATTGAATTAATGTACACGTGTTGCTGCCTTTCCTACCAGCTGAATGAACTACAGGCTGTCTCATTTATTATGGCTTTGAATTATTTAATTAAACGACCTGATAATTAAGTGTCTGTTTTCACACTGTCCTTCTGGGATTTCTTTAACATTGCTATGTACTCTTAGACCAAATTAAATTCCACGTATCTGGCATGAACAGCAAGCTTGCCTTTCAGCACCAACTGATTTTAACCTGTTACTACCTGTGCCCATAGCAACAGTCAGCATCCAGCGGTACAAAGACATGAAACATTTACATGCTGAAAGAGATGACATAAGAATAAAAATGAGAACGGCCATTGCTGATTTTTTGTAGCTTTGCAGTCATAAACCTAATGCAGTCATTAGCATGGCCGATGTCTAGATGCTTTATATGTACATCCTTGTCTTTGGTCATTGACAAAACACATCGGCATCTCTTCAGGTTTTGTTATATACTTTCTTTTCTTAAAAACAACATTTGGGTGACAAGTCCAAGGTTGTATATTCTACTACCAAACCTGACCCTATATCTTAGTCACATTGCACTATTCAAGTTTTTCTATGAAAATATTAGACATTTATCTGTCATCTTACTAATTGATTTTCTATATACAACCCTTTTTTTTATTCTCTTAATTTAGTCCCTCAAACATCACAATTTCTCTATGCAATATAGGCAGTTCATGGTTGATGAGAGGTGCTGTACATAACTTGTATCCTGAAAACATCACATCACCTTGTCTCAGTATTTTTCCCCTTTAGCACTGATGAAAGCAAAGACCACCAGCCTGGTTCTGTATTCCACATTAAGCCCTGTCCCCCGATCTTGACTTGCACAATCGGGAATAGTTTATCCAAACTTGGTAACTATTGTGACTGAGTTGGTGTCAGTACGCACTGTGTCAGCAGCTGGGTGTTTTCAAAAGACTGTTACCACTGCAACAAGGGTCGCTATTGATGTTTTCTCTCTCACTTCCTTTTTATTGGTGACAACTTAAAATATTCAATATCCCTTTGCTCTAAGGCTTCATACACACATCAGATGATTCTCATTTGATAATCGCCTCGGGGCTGTTATGGGACGAGAATGTGGTCCGTGTACAGCGCTTGTTGTTTGTGGATCCGCCAGGACGGATCCATGAACAATCGTAATGGAAGTGAAGGGGAGAGAACGCAATGGGGTACCACTCCGTCATTCTCCCCCTCCCCTCTCCATAGAGCAGAACTGCGCTGCACGTACATCACTCGTTCATGCATCGTGCAGTCTTTTTGTCTTTGGAAAAGTTTGTAAATGATCCTTTCCAATGACAATTATTGAATGTGTGTTTACGCAGCTTAAGTCTGTCACCAGGACAAATAGAGAGTGGGTGAATCTTTGCCATAGGGACACAGAATGAAAAACCTCACCAAGCCACATAGCTAAACCTACTTCCAAGATATTGTAAAGCCTGTTCAGCCCTTTCTGCACATTTGTGCTATTTGCTTTATTCTCGTGGCTGGGTCAATACTCATGGCGGACCCCAGTCATTAAAACCTGGGGAAATAGCTCAGCATGGATAGAAATGCTTGCACATCATGTATGAAGGAAAGCTGGTGAGTCACAATAAAAATGTAAACATACTTAACATAATGGAATCTGTTTACATACCGGTACTGCTAGGGACATACCAAAGGGGGACAGGACTATTTCACTGTGATGAGTGAGTGTTTTAATGTGATATACTTGTTTACTGTTTTGAATACACTTGTTTTTCACTGCTTGCGATAAATTCAATTTTGAATTGGCAAATTTTGGTATGTATTAACCCACCGACCTTAATCCTTTACATTTAAAGCAGCCAAAAATTTCCACTTAGAATATTTATAAGGCAAGGCTTTATTGCAGAAAGGGACAAGCGATGTCCTTTCTGCAATAATTCTCACTTGCCTGATAGCTATCTTCTCTTATAAAGATGCCTGAAGATCAGAATGAGGAAGATGGGAAGGAAGAAGATGGCGGCACCCAAGAACGAACAGGAACAGGGGAGTATAGCTAGTGTTTAGTTCCGCTTTATTAGAAATTCTGGTTTTCCATCATTTTGATTGTGATTTGATGTAGTATGATAGCTTATGAAAAAACCCATTGAGAGGCAGCATTCAGCAGCAAAATGTTTATTAGGGTTTGCTTGCAAAATATTGTTTTTATTTTCTTTGAAATCCAAGAAGCCAATGAGCCTATAAGACAATTTTTCCTAACTTTGTTAAAAGAGGCTTACACTCCCCTCTTCAGCAAGCCTTTGTTTTTGCTTCCTCTTGCATTGCTCGCCTGTATTTGGGCAGCAGGGAGCTGAAACACGTTGGAGATGCCATAGAGTGATAGGAGCCTGGGCTTCACCTATGATACCGCCATCTGGATCCTTAGTATAGATAAGGCATGTCTCCAGAATCTCCTAAATCAATGATTGGCAGCCTAACAAAGTGCCCTGGCCAGGACCAAAACAGTGGCTCACATACTGTGAATTTTGCAGAACCAACTGATCTGAATTTCTGTTCTCACTAGCACTAGTTTTCACATTAGAACATTACTGTTGGAAGAAGAGAAAAAAACGATCTTGTGTTTTTGAACTGGTTTACCCATACTTATGTTTTTATATTATCTCAGGAATCTTCAGAACTGCAAACACGCAAGCAATTCAGAAAAAAAAATAAGGCTGGAGGGCAAATTCTTGTTACAGAGTTGACAATAAAATAATAATACATATGCTGAGAAAAATTCAGGAACAAGGTAACATCTTCCTCCTCTAAGTAGAATATACAGAGCCTCCAGTTCGTTGCTTTGGCAACCTCGTAGATAAACAGCTCCTGACAGTTAGATTTTCTCTTCACCAAGGAGCGTCTGAGCTTTCTGGGTGTTCCCAGGCGATGAGATAGTGTGTAAGTGTTCACTATGCAGGGAGCACACAATTAGGAATCGCCTGTTTATGACTAAATCCATTGCACAAGTGCTGCCTGTAATATACAGAGCCTTTGATTGAGCTACTCTTTGCTGAATTTCACTCAGTGAGCTTAATAATAAGGACATTTAATATACAGATGAAAATTATATGGCTCAATGATAGTCGAATTACTTTTATATAGAGGGCTTCCGGTCATCACACATAATCAGTGCAGTGTTCTCCCCCAGTCCCTTTTAACCAGGCACTCCACTTGGCACTTTTCAGTAACCCTCTTTGCTGTTTTGATGGGTACTGAAAGGTTTGGTCACAACACGGGGCCACCAACCACCATCAGCTTTCTCTCATCCAGCTTAAAAAAATTCTGGGGGGAATACTGCAGTGAATTCTACAAATAGCCATCAGAGAATGTAGGCGTGCATGAGGGCATGGTCCAGCACTATGGGTTTGCTACAGGACATGAAGAGTAAGGAGAGAAGTATCTCTTTATGCCCCTATATTCTTTGTAGAGGAATGTATAGTGGCCTCCTTGTAAAACTTTAAATAGAATTTGTATGGTTTACAGGCCGTTTGTGTTGAAACAATAATCTTTATGTATTTATACAAAGATTCATATATAATTATTTGGATAAAATACTAATTGTTTTGCCAGCCCATTGTATCATCACAAGGTGGATTATGCACCAGACCTATGGACACAACTAAAACTTACTCAGTAACCGCTGTAGTCTTAATAATCCGACACGTTTTTCCAGTTTAGGCTTTTTCAGGGGTGTATGATAGCGACTTAACAGTATGAGGGTTGAAACCGGTTCATGTATGGTTTGTTGATTGATAGTAAGTATAATCAGCTTTGACTGAGATTACTTGTGTACAGCAATCATAAGAAATGTTGCAGAATCCTTGTGTTGATTTGTCAAAGTTAGGTATAGAGGTCAATTCCCATTGGGGAAGTTTCCCGGGGAAAGATAGAGCACAAGGATAGGTTCAATATCTTAACTTTCCAGTGCAGAAGTAAATATAAGAGTCAATTCCCATTGGGGAAGTTTCCCCGGGAACAGAGAGAAGGAGCTCCAGGATTTATTACGTGTATGGTAGGTCACTGTGCAGAATTGCAGCAAACTGCTAAAGGAGAGTCAGAGACTGAAAAAATGTTAAAGAAATTGGAGTGTTTGGAGACTGGAGACATATTGCAGGAGATCTCAGACTTGTAGAGATCATTGTCAATTGCAGGGCAATGGGGAAACACAGATCAATTTCTACAGGATCCCCAAAGGCAATAGAGAAAGCTCTAAAAGATTGTAAGATGAGTAAAATGGTCACTCTCCTACAACTATTAATTTAAACCTCCTGCCGATCATAACCTGGCCACCACTGTGTTCCTCCACTAACCAGCCTTCAAAGTCAAGACTACTGTCATGTTTATTGCAAGGCATGCTAAGAAAACATAGGCCCCTTCTGTACTTGCTGTGGAAATCCACATGGTTTTCTCCTTTCAGGTGCAGAGCGATGGTAGTGCAATTATTCCTCCAAAGGGAAAAAGCAACTGCAGATCCAGAAGTGACATACATGGTGATTCTAGGAACCAAACACACTCCCATTTGGTTGAATGAGCGCACAGTTGAGCCTGTGATACAATGCCATGTGAACCACATCTGAAATGGCTCCTTTAGCGGAACTAAATCCTCCATACTTGATTGGTTCTGCCATCTTGTTTTTTTCTCCTCTTTATGGAGATGATTTTTGTCCATCTCGATTGGCTGGGCTGGGATAATGTAACTCCTTAAAGAGTGAGAGTTCATTAATTCCTGGCACGGGTAGAGAAGACCAGGATCACCGGGTATATTGGAAACCAAAGCTGAAGCTGCATGTTGGACAGTTGGAAGGTTTGCATGCAGTAGGAAAATGAGCATAGATATGTATGATAGACCCATATGTGCTTCCATCCAACAGGGACTCAATGACGGCACAAGCGATTGCCGAGTAATCATTTCGCCCATCAGTTAGAGGTTAGTTATGCAGTTGGAGACGTTGAGCTTTTAACTTGTTGCTTGGCACGTACAAACCCTGCTATGCCAAGACGATATGGTTTAGGTTAACAGAAATTACACAGTGTATATCTTTGTATATTGTTTTGTTTGCTTTTTGATCATCTGGTCATCATAAATATGTCAGAAAAGCTGAGATTTAGTTATAAAACCGATAAAGCCCACATAAAACCCAATAGAGTTGGTCTCTTCTGTGGCTCGGCTATTTTGCTGGCGGGAACGAGAAAAAAGAATGAAAAAATAGCTCTCATGTTGCAGTAACTAAACGAAAGACTGTTTGTTTTACCTGAGAAAATGGATGTAGTTACTTTCTCACAGCCAAGGAATATGACCATCCAGTTCTTCCCTGCTATTTATTGCAACCAAATCATGTGAGCTGCATGAATCTAACATGCAACGTGGAATCCACTGGTAATCATATATAGCACAGTTATTTTTTGTAGCTTTCTATCCCTTCCCACATTATTCCTACCATTTCGGCTTTCTCTAGAGCATATTTTTGTGATTCATTATATACTTTTATGCAAAGGCCTTAGGACACAGATCACCTCGCGTTTTTCAACACATACCGTGTTATTTCACTGGTGTGGGCATGTGAAATGTCTGGTAGCATTCCCCTAATAATGACCTAAGCATGGTGCCCCTCCTCTCTGTGTTCCAAAGTTTCAGCGAATAGACTGTAGGAGGTATCCCGTTTTTACATTGATGAGAGAAGGCGTCAAGTGGGAGAAAGATGAAGGCTTTGTAGAAAGTAAATGAATTTCTATTTTGAAGGAGAAACATTCAAGATGGAGATGAGCATTCTGTTTACAGACGCAACCAGATTAAATGACAACTGAATTCAGTTACTTAGAGAAGAGGTTATTAGGTGATCTAAAAGTATATATATCACTTGTTCTAATTTCCAGCTTGGTAGATTTGGTAGAATTAGCACTTTTCTTTTTAGGACGGTGATACCCTTGCTAAATATGTGTCACAAGGTTTTTTTGTTCAGCTCTACATGTTGTTTTTTTTAAACACAAAGCTGAAGGCTTCAACCTAAAAACTTTACTTAAGTCGCAATGATAGATATGCAGTCAGACAAATGTGCCAATGTCTTCTATTTTCATAGTCTTGCTTACTTTTTTGTTGAAGCTGCTGTGCATTGTAAGAATATGATTGTACACTCAGTGATGTAACAGGCTCATTCAGGCATAGCTGCTCCTCTTCTCTAATATTTTTTTTGCAGGCAGTTTTTGTGTGGAGTGTGTCTGTATTCTGCCATACCAGCAGAAATTACTGGAGTGTGACGTCAGGAAGCAACACTTTCACTGTATTTTAAATTATTACATGCAAGGGTACAGAACTAATGAGATAAACTTTCTTGACCAGAGTTTGCATTTACCTTGGTCGATTGGGTCACTAGAATTTGTGTCCTTTTGTCACTTTGACTACTAGAAGTTCTCAGGTAGAACCATCTGCAGAAAGGTAAATTTTATAGACATTGGCCAAGCACCTGCCCTCTAAGTCTTTGATCACCAAGGCAATAAAAAAAACTGAATGAGAGCGCAGAGCCCCCCAGGATACCTACATCAAGCATCCTGGGAGGCTCTGGGTGCTCCTTTTGTGCATGCTCTGATCTCAGACATGCGCAGAAGGGGCAACTTTTCTATTAAGGTAAAGAGATGCCGACCTCACACAAGTGCAGTGAGATTGTCTCTCTCTTCTTTTTTCACTCCCCCATTTACAGTGGGCTACATCACCCGATCTGGCATCTGCATAGTCCGAGATTGCGGGAGACAGAAGAAGGAAGTGAAGAATGAAGATAACGGCGCCTGGCGCTGACAAAGAGGAATTTCGGGACGACGCGGGACTGGATCGTGGTAAGAACCAGCGCCATCGAGGGACCTGCGGGATTAAAGGTTGTGTCATTTTTTTTATCTTTGGTTAAGTTCGGTTTTAAAATAAAACTATAAAGAAATCGTTAAAATTTGGTTTATAGAGGTAGTTTTATGACTTCTACGTGAAGTATAAATCCAGCTAAACAGTTTTTATCCTTTTCTGTCGTACATTTCCTCAACTAGTCTTTTCTCAATGGGGTTTAGCGCTTTTCTTCTGAACTGAAAAGCGCTCATATAATAATCCTCTTTGGGGTGAGACAGTGACTGCCTAAGCTCACAAGAAATGGGTGGAATGATTCTAATTGTCGTTCAACCCTAAAAGAACTAGAAGGGCAGAATGGAGGAGGATACTGGGAATAGGACCGGGGCATGTAGAGTATTATTACAGTTCAGGCGCCTGTTTATAACCTTCCAGCGTTATGTAGAGTAGCAATTGCTATGGGCCATTCTAGTGGAATATGAAATCATTGATGCTTTCAGAGAATTTCTTGGCATTATAGCATTACACTGGCTGGTCACATTTCCCATATACAAAACAATTACAGTACAGCATGTTTAGTTTTAGTACTCCTTTCTTGAACAGCGATTATTCTTCAAAGGGAGTTTGTCTAGAGCCATAGCACTTGAGTAATTGGGTTCTGATGAATGCAGCTATTGTCTAGCTTCATTCTTGCTCTAGGCCTGGTGAACCTGTTCACTGAATCATTACTTTGAGGCAGGTGTGCAAGAAAACTCTGGGACTGTCTGCTTCCAACATGACTTAATCACACAGGCGTTTTGCTTAATCTACTTTAAAAGGCATTGTCAGAAGACATTTAGGGGTAATGCTAGGAAATATTGCTTTACGTAAAAGCTAGGGATGTTTGGAATATTTTCCCAGCAAAAGTAGCAGGCTGATGGAGTTATGGAATTTGAAAATGTTTTCAAAGCTAAGACCTATTTCCATGTCCATAAATAACTTTGAAAGTTCAAAGTTAAAATTAACAATTTTTTTTCATTTTCTATAGAACTTTAACCAGTGAAAAGTACCCTGCAAAGGCTTTTAAACATCTTTTAGGAAATCTTCAGTCTTCATGCAGGTTTTGTTTCTGACAGTATAGGTGGAAGCCCCTTCAGGTGTAAAGAGAAGGCGGACACAAGAAACCTCTCGGTGTTTATAAGGACAGTGGTTCTAAAGCTGTTGTTTTTGTCTGATTACAAGGCCAGGAGCGCTTGTCTGTAAACTAATAATAGTGATTCAGGGGAAGGCGCTATCAGAAGAGTATACATCCATGGAGTTTTTCCCACCCCTCTTTTGGGCGTATTGCTGTACCATTATAGGGTAAAGGACACCCTCTTAAGGTTATTAAAAAAACACATTGAACCTAGTATTACTTCCTGAATTGTAAGCAGATTGTTAGTGTTGGGAGTGTTGTGTGCAGGGGAGCCGGTTGGTATGCTGGGGTCTTGTACTGGCAAAAGTGGCAGAAACAGTGTATGAAGTTGGCTTTGCTTGGGGTGTTGTTCAGGATTTTGCTGTGGGTGAGGTGATCAAGGGCAATGTACAGAAACCGAGAAATGCAGGACTGATAAGCAAGGAGGGGAGATGAGGGATTGGGTAAATGAATATGGTGGCATGTAAGTGTTTGAAGGGTTCAGTCAGATTGCTATGATGGTGGGGAGGTGTGTGTATGGATCAGGTAATATCCAGACAAAGCATGAGAGGTTTGAGCAGCAATCTACATGGAGGAGTGTTCAGGGATGTGACAATGGTTAAGCTGGCTGCGAGTACGAAGGGGAAACAGTGTTCACATATTATACAGCTAAACGTGTGGAGGGTTCAGGCCTTTACTATTGTAACCGAAAGAGTGTGGCGGGATTAGCCAATGGCCATAGTTGAAGGAAAGTATATGAAGGAATAAAGTGATGTCTTTTCTGTTAGGGGTATTGTACAGAGATAAATCAGTGGATTTTTGATGTGGAGAGGGAAAGGACAGGATGCTGTGGTGGCTGGAAGCGAGGGTAAATATATTCATGTATGGAAGGATGTTAACATGTATTAAAAACAAAACAAAAAAAAAAAACAAAAAAAAAAAACACTCTTAAGTTTAAAACTGCCAGTGACCAGGTAAATAAAAACTATGCAGGGGATCCCAGAGAAAAATATGCAGTCCCTGTCCCTTTTTGTGCTCTGGCCCTGCACCTCACATTCTCCTTCTTTTCTACACTGAAAAATTTCATTCATCCTACGTCCTTTGAGCCCAGGACGTAATAGACATGCCCTGTGGACAATGATGGAAAGACCAGTGCACGGGTTGCTATGAAAACACGTCTCTTGGCATCATTGAGGGCTAAACATCAGTAAAAATTGTTTTAAATTTCCTAAAAACTATTTGGAATTATAGTTGCTGTACATCATAAAAGTGGCTTTATTTGTTTATTTCACATTCAGGCTCTACTTCAGCTTAGTAAATACATGAGAGTGCTTCATTGTTCCCTGTGTCAGTGCAGGTCTATCACTCTGTTCAGATAGAAAACAATGGATACTCTGTGTAGCTTAGCTTTTATCTCAGCAGTTTTCCAACACCGATGCGGATTGTCTGATATACATACAGCTGTAGAGGTTATCCATGAACCCGTCCCATGAAGTAGACTTATTGGTTAGTAATTATATGAATGTGTGAAAGTGGCATAAAAAATATTTTTTTGTTAAAGAATAACTTCAAAATGTTTGTTAAAAACCCCAAATATTTTATATAACTTGGAAGCCGTAGAAGATGAGGAAATTATCTGGGCCATCTTCACAACAAGAGGGAAATCATACAATTGAGCATTTGGTGCTTTCACATTTGTCTGGGAGGGGAATTCCTTTATTGGACAGTTTTCTTCACACTTCCTGTTCCTGTGTCTGTGGGGTAGGAAGTGAAGGGAAATCTCATCAATAAAACCCAAACAGAAAAAAAAATAATCCTTTTGCACCCTTTTATATATTTAATTGTATGTCTTCTGCAGGAGACTACAAAGATGTAGAGTGGCGTGTATGGTTCCTAAACAGACCACCTCAATGTATATCAAGTTTAAAGCTTGAGTTATATCTCTGCTTCTGTTTTATTTTTCTATGTACTTTATTTTGGACCAAGTGAATACAATCTTTGGGTCTCTGTTCAATGCAGACAATATAACTTCCCAGAATTACTATGGTGCAGGAAGAGGCTGATCTCTCAGCCAAGGGTGGAGCAGTGTGTGCCCCCTGTTAATGCCTGGTGGACATCCCAATTTTCCAGCCCCCTATTCCAAGTTGCCAGCACTGAAAATCAATCTGTAGTCCCTTTTAACATCTAGATTAAAACACACCTTTCTCATATAAAATGCATAGGAGGCTGCATATCATACTACCAAACTTTGAAACAGTTTTTGCATTCAGCAGAGGAATTTATCATACTGACAATTTTATTTTCTTAAAGCAGCATTAAACTCGCCCCTTCCCATTGTATTGCTGGCATCTTCACCTGGATCTCTTCTAGGTTTGGGTCTTGGCCCATATTTTTGACCATGTCGGTTAGACGTAACTCCATTGCATTCACATGGTAGTTCATTCATTCCTGGCAACCCAAGTATGCCATACATATATACTATAAATTGAACTGCAGATGTGCAGCTCAGTGTACATTCAATAGAAGACTTCCAAGAGGCAGGTAAGTTTGTTTAATTGCAGAAGACATATAATTTTACTTCTGAAATAAAGAGCTGCCTGCTTACAATTCTGTGTAAGTTCTCCACATGGGTATTTCAGGGAGATCTAGATCCATGGACTGCATTTGACTGAAAGTATAAATTGCTTTGTGTTTTGCATCTCTGCACACCTACCGAGTGTTAAGTAGTCTTGGTAACATCTAGACAGGCTCAGTAGATGGTAATGGATGGGCAGCGCTGGGTACCACAAAGTTGGTTTTTGCCAGAGATTTTGTATCACATGAGGCTCCACTGTAAAACTTTGTTTTTTTTTTTGTGTGTTTAACTTACCATACACTGTATATATTACATGTTTTATTTTAGTATTGCTACAAGTTTGTTTTTACTTTTAGACACTGTTATCTTGTTGGGATTAATGAGACATTCCTATAAGAAATGTCTAGCAGCATACATACTTATTTTATTATTTTTTCTCAAGTACCTAACATTTTAGTCCCTGTTTGTTCCTGACCCACTTTCTTCTTTGCGGATGACACATTTGTCCAAAAGCTTGGATACCCAGGGGGTGATTCTGGATTGTGTTGGCATGCTTTTATTTCCACAGAGAAAGCAGGTTTGTAAGAGAATTATACAAACTACTTCAATGACTCACCCGCTTCCTTAGAACTGCAGGCAACATAGTTTATACCACCCTCCCTGGAATATGGCAACGTATTGTCTGCCAACATTTTACCACTTCTGTCATCTGTAAAGCCCAACTAATGTTCCACAGCTAAGGTGTGGATATGAGTAATAAGAAAATTGAGGGCTGGATCGTTACAAAACTTGCTGTACAGGTATAAAAAAGCTTGCTTTTTGCCTGGGCCTGACAAATGATCCTAGTCTTTGCATGTTTCTTTACTAAACCTTGAGTTTTCTCCTTGATGATATGTTGCTTGGCATAGGATAATTAGTAAAATGGCTGAACTGCAACACCTTACTAAAACTGTGCATTCTTTTTATCTATGAGGAAAAGATGTTTAAATATTTTTTTTTAATTCAATTGATTGTGAGATTTATTAAAGATATCACACAACTGTAATGCCAATGTCAGATGTCCCCAGTTTAGGTGTAAGAGATAAATCAATCCTAGACAAACAAGAATGGCAACTGGCATTATTTAAATAGGGAGGTTTTGGCACTTGGAATTTTCTAATGAAACATTGCAAGTCTTATTGTTATTTATTAGGTGAAGTTTATTTTGCTTTTTTGTTTAGGTGTAATAAAATGTTCCACCTAGAATCCCAAAATACTTAAATGCTGTAAATAGAATCCCAAAATACTGAAAAGCAATAAAGATGCTGATGCACGAGACAGAATAATGACCATGTGAGTGAAAGCTCTGTTGCCTGTTTACCTTTCCAGGGCACATATACACAGGATGCGTTTCTTGAACTGTGTCTCCTGGTTCATCTAAAATAAACAAATGTGGCTTTGAGTCCACAGAGGTAAAGGGTAAGCTAGCCATTGGTTTAAGACGTGGCTTTATACTTCTGGACTCGTTTAACACATTCTGTTCAGATGTTCTTCTAGTTATCAGAGGTATTCTACATAACCTCAGATTAATAAATGGTGGTAAAAGTCTATATAAAGCTAGTAAGTTATGTGCCCAGGCTGTGTTTGGTGCTTTTATCTAGAGTGAATATTCACAATACAAAGTTGTGTTTTGTTAGGTGCAAACATTTTGGTATCCCTGCTACAATAGTGGTAATTTTCTAAATGAATTGAAGTTAACACAGTGATGGCTGGGTGCATATGCCAGACTTTATTTCTGCAGGTTTTCATAACTAGATTTTTACCAGATAAATGATTAGAAAATAAATGTGTGTGTATGTATATGTGTATATATATATATATATATATATATATATATATGTAAGGTTTGAGCACCCAGTCAGTCATTCTATTTGCAAAAATCTAACTCAACTCTTTCAAACATTTCTAATGTCGGCTAGCAATTCTTGCTATTATTTCTTTTTGAATATTTTCCCTGGCAAATGTTTTTTTTGGGGTCATTAATATACTTGTTGTCTTATATGCACTGCATGTGTAAGATCTACCCACATATTTTCATTAATATTCAAGTTGAGACTGAAAGTCATTCCAAAAACATTATCTTTCATCTCTTGAAAATGTTCATGGTTGATTTTGACATGTTTTTGGATCACTGAGTTGTTAGAATAATCAACCTGTTTTTAGCTTCAGTTTATTAACTCACCGGCTTTACATGTTGGTGGAATTTAAAACTTGCTGGAATTGTTTCTTCCCTTTACCATTGCAAAGTTGAATGTGCTACTGGAACTCCACACAACCCCGTAGCATAATTTTTTTCTGCTCCAAGATACCTATAGCATATGTGACTTAAGAGCCTAGTTTTCATTTCATTGGATGCTAGCATTTGGTCGCAGAATGTCAACATCTGTAAAAGCAAGACTTGACATACCTTTATTGGTAAACAGCATTGGGGACCACTGTACAAAAGCTTGATTTTTCACCCTGAAAAGATCACAATTGTTCATCTCGGGCAAGAATTATCTAGGGTGTTTATCTAACTTAAATAGGAACTAAACTCAAAAGTGCAAAATCACTTTGTCCACCTGTTTTTATGTGGACCATAACGAACAAATATGCATGCATGGTAATGACCAATTCACTGTGAATAGACTGATTTTAGACCACACACACCTAAATTCAGTTATAAATGAATTCCATTATTATAGTTATTAGAAAGGTTAGAAGGACTGTGTGAGTTTGGAACTGTTAAAGAATTGATTTCTTATTGTTCCTCCATAGTGTGGTTGATAGCAGAGATCCGCACACCTTTACCCTTTCACCAGTCAAAGCTCTGTTTTCATGTTGACTGTGGGTGGAACATGTAATGTTGGAAGCGTGTTAATAATTTCCGTCGCGTGTTTCAAAGTGGAAAATATCAGTTTCAGGGTCACTTGTCCTAGGAAAGGGAGGACACAGTAGTCACGTTGTCCATTCAGGTGGCGAAAGTTATGGTGGTGATTGAGGAGTCGGGGTTGTTCCATGAAGTATTACATTTGAATAATAATATTGGCTACTGTAGTTTTGTGTTAATATCACATTTGTGATCTGGTCACAAAACCGCTACAGCGTCACTAGAAAACGTAGGTAGTCACACTATTTGTGATGTCTTCCTCTCTCCCCTCACTGCTAAAAATGCTTCAAAAGGCCTTTGTGTGACCTCGAGAGCAACTCTGCCATTAATTCCTGCAAATGTGTTCGTAGGCTTGGACTGACCTGTTACCTTTCCTACTAAAATACTATTGCCCTGGCTGTCCTGCTGATCCAATGACCTGGAATAAGTAGAGCGATCAAAATGTTGACATAGTACAACAAATTGGGTCAGCAACTATGATTTATTAGAAGACAGGTAATGCCAGACAAATGGCAGTTTCCGATGGAGGTTCAGGAGCAGCACATTTATCTTAACAGACTTCCTTTTACTAATACAGTGCATGATTTGAAATCTTTAAATGTAAAATAAAAAATAGGAAACCTACCTGACAAGTGTAAAATGAAATTAGCACAAGATGTCATTGTGTAATAAGAATGCACATGGTGAATCACCCATGAAACTACCCATTGTAGGGAAATCCTGAGAAGAAATCACTGGAAACGTCATTTTATGATTCACCAAAAACCTATTTTCATTCTACGTTTGTTGGGATTTATTAATCAGTTGTAATTTCATCAGTTGGTTAGATTAGTGCTTTGGGGCAAATCTTTGCTTGAATGTTATGGAAGGTGAATGTAATCTGCAACCGCTAAACATAAAACACTTTTTTTAAACATAACTTTTTTTAACTTTATTTCTATTATTTGACATCTGAAAAAACAACAATACACAGTAAAGGTGCAAAAAATAGAAGCTACATACAGCTTACAAGTAGCATCATATCAACATCTTAATATATAACACGCCCAACATAACATAACAAGAGATTTGTCTAGTAATTCCCAGCTGTAAGAATGACCTCAAACATCCATTTATTATTATTAATAATAATAAACAGGATTTGTATAGCACCAACATATTACGCAGCGCTGTACGTTAAATAGGGACTGCAACTGACAGACAGATACAGACAGTGATACAGGAGGAGGAGGAGAAGACCCTGCCCTGGAAGAGCTTACAATCTAGAAGATCGACACTTTTCTGTTGTGTTAAAGAACATGGTGATAGTTTGTGTTGTGATACATAGCACCCACTACTTTATTTTGTGATATTTATGCCAAATCCTTTTAAATTTGGTAATACTTGTTACTAATTTACATAAATGTATGCTAATAATGGCTTGGCCTTGCATTAGTAACTTTTACAGCAATTTCTGATTAGTTGAACTGTAAATGAATGTTATATGCTGGTTGCTGCGCATGCGTGAGATCGGCATCTATTTCCCCTTAGTGGAGAAAATGACCCTTGCCCTAATATTGGGCATGCACATAAGGAGCAGCCAAGAGCCGGGATGCGTGACCTAGGCATCCCGGGAGGCTCTGCGCTCCCCTTCACTCTTTATCGCCGCAGCAATCAAGACTTAAAGGGGTGGTGCTGCACTTTTTTTTTTTAATGAAACTTTTACTTTACATATAGGGGTTGTTTAGGTCCGCTTAAAGGAATTTGCAGAAATATTTCTGTAAATCTCTGTGACATTGTGCTGTATGCCACCTTCAATAGTGCTCACAAGTCACAAATTTTTTCACGTGTGCCTTCCATTCATTGCAGCAATACACTATGATCCCAGGCTGCTCAATGATGCTGAAGACAGGAACTATATCACTGCATTCTAGGCTCATAGGAACGGTTTGGGTGACACTGGATGGCCAACCTGAAAGTGGAGCAGCTGACCACTGTGCAAGGAAGTTGTGAAAAGCAGTAGTAGAGCATGCAGATGATAGGACGTGTATTTAAATCTATGCATGAGAGGACTAAAATATTGTAGTTCATGAAAAAAAAAATCTAAAATCAAATCATTGCAGGCCTACACGCATAGCCAACAATGGGTCCCTGTGTGGAACTGAATTGGTGACCCCTGGAGGCTGAAAAGGGTCAGGGCCCTCATCCAGTGGCACACTTTGCACCTCCCTGTGTCCACACCTGCGCAGAACTGATCAGACATTCTTTGTTTTGGCACCATGCTGTTTCTTCTGAGCAGAGGAGTAATCTACAAGTCAGACAAATAGTCCATAGTATTCCTTTCTAAAATAACATTTCTAAAACAACATAACAGCTCCTCTTCACAGCCCCGGTTTATTTTAGGGAAATTAAATGCTAAATGACTTTGTGCATATTTTCTTTTACAAATTTGTATTTTCTTATGTATAAGTTTGAAAATTGCACATGAAGTTTTTAGCTTTTTTTTTTTTTTTTTTACACATTGTAATCATTATGTAAAACAGTTACTGGTGTTGTAAAACCACTTAGTCTCGTGTTTTAATAAAGGTCAGTCTGTCTGGAAATCAGACTTTTATTCTCCCTAGATAATACACTGTGCTCTGGGAATCCCTGGTGTGTGTGAAAGGATTGGTGCACTTTCCCACTTTTACCACATCATAACCCACCCGTCTTCTGTCAAGTTCTGAAGGGCCACAGCCCAAATTATAGGGGCTCCTTATAACATAGAAGCTAAGTACACAAGTGAGATGATTGTCACCTAAACAAATGCTTGTACCTATTTAAGGTGAAATTCTGACATTTACAGCTGTCCCATAATGTCAATCAACCCACCGTGGCATATTGATGAACAATCAATGGGGAGTAACAGCTGTGCGATTCTATGGAAGAGAGCGCACCAGGGTGCTGCTCACTCGGCCTCCGCTGTGCGTATTGCACTTGTTTTATCACCTAAAATATCAGAAAAGTTTGTTTCTAGCCACAACTATTTTTATGTCTGCATCAAGCTTCACTGAAGATTCTTGAATTGTTAACATGCAGATCTAATGGCTATATGTAGGAAATGACAGGTGGTTAGGCATTGGAGACTGTAGGCCTATTTTGTCATGCTTAAGATGTTTTAATTCTTCATGCTAATCACCCACATATAAAACATACAGCATGTTTGCTTAAATTATAACCTAAAGCCTTTTTTTTTTTTTTTTTTTTTTAAAGAGAAAAAAAAATATTTTTTAAATCTTTAAATTTTTAGATCCTATTCCGATTTCTTTTGTATAGGGACAACTCTGTGTCTCTGTTTTCCCAGTTGTGCACCTGTGTGCTAGCAGGGAGCATAAACCTTGCTTAATAAAGAGCTGTCTGTCTGATTTATGAGGGGTGTGTACTTTTTTCTGCAGCCTGATTCAGGTTTTAGGTTTTATATGGACACTGGCATCAACAGAGCAGCTAAGAATAAGACCGGTAAACATGAAAAAGGAGACAAAAGCTCCCTCAACTGTATGAAAGACAAAATACAAAACAATTAGATTTTTTTTTTTTTTTTTATAAATAAAGACACATTGTGATATAAAAAGTTTGCAGTTTGGAAGTTAATTTTTTAAAGCCTCTGTACATACATCAAAGTGGTAGTCACCCTGCTGCGCTCTCTTACATAAGAATACCGACCTTTAATTTCCTTTAGTCTCTGACCTGATAAGTTCATAAAAGTGTATCATGCAAAGGGAAGTTTTGCTTATTTCTATATAGGGACGTAGAATGATAATGTATATAGGACACTTGTTGCTCTGTCCACTCAACGTTTCTTTCCTTTTGCAGGTTGCCATAAAAATAATTGACAAGACCAAGCTAGATGGTGAAAATCTGAAAAAAATATTCCGTGAAGTGCAGATCATGAAGATGCTTAGCCACCCCCATATTATCCGGCTGTATCAGGTAAGCATTTATTTATCATGGGAGTGTTGGGGAAATTTTACACTTGTGTTGACGTGCTTGTATTCTGTTTACTCTTTACCCGCTTTCTTTAACCTCCCCAGCGGTAACCCCGAGTCTGAGGGGTAAAAGTCACACGTGAGATAGTTAAAAAAGTAAAAAAACAAACACCTGGTCCCATCGGCGTCCTCCAGTGTCCTGTCATCCTCTGGCCTCGGCCTCGTCCTCGTCCTCTTCCTCGATCTGTCTCCCAGCGAGTGTGCTCATGTTCCCTGGAAATTCCTGGTGACGTCGGTGCGTATGGCCGCCGCTAGGGTCGCGTAGGAATTTCAAATTATTTTGTATGACATTCAATACAAAATAACTGTATTGAGTGCAATACACTGAATTTATATATCTAAGAGCAGTACATTGTCTTTCATGAAAATGTATTTTACAGTATAAAAAAGTTAGAAACACAAAATCATGTCAAAGTTTATTAATAAATTTATTATTAAATGTAATTTTTTTTTTTTTGAATTGAAATTTTGAATATAAACAAGGTGTACAGCAATACAGGAATAGGATCAATATACATAATACCAATAAACATCAGGTGTAGCAAAATACCCAACAATCAAAGTATATGTCCTCGTCCAAGGTAGTAATGTTATTGTCAAGTAACATCAAGGCCGAAGTAAAATCCCATCCGGTATTGCTGAAACAAACAACAATCACAGGAAAAAAAAGAAAACATACAATAAAGAATAAACAGGTACATATAAGCAATCAAAATAATAACCCGTATGAACAACAAGAGGGGGGGTAGAAGGGGGGCAGGAGGGCATCATTAGTGAGGTATACCGGGTCAGGTTGAGCACAACTAAACCCTAAACGTGCAATTGAGCATAGAAGGTGTCCCATGGATCCCAGATCCTTTCAAATCTATCCACTTTGTTTTGTATAAGGGCTGTAAGGTATTCCATTAGGCGAACATCCTGTATACGGGTATATAGATCCTCTAAAGAGGGGGGCAGAGTGGACTTCCATCTGGTCGGGATCAGGGTGTGAGCTGCCACTAAGACATGGGCAATCAGTTTGCTAGTAGGTTTGGGGAGACCCGTGAAGGGTAACCCCAATAGATGGGTAAGCGGGTCCAGTGACAACTGTTGTTGAGTTACATCTTGAAGCAGCTTATGGACCCGGTCCCAATATCTCTGAATAAACACATGTTCCAAAGTTCCCCGCTGTGTCCCACATCGCCAACAGGTAGGGTCCACAACGGGGAACAACCTGTGTAATACATCAGGCATGTGATACCATCGAAATACTATTTTGTATAAGTTTTCCTTATATAATGTACAGATGGAGCTTTTGTGCGCTGCTTCCCATATGTCTGACCACTCCTCACTATCCAAAGAGCGGCCTAGAATAGATTCCCAAGTGCTCATATAAGCAAATTTTCCTGAAATCCCTCGTACACTAGTATGAAGGAGACGGTAAATTGAGGAAACCAGACCTTTAGTATATAGCCCAAGCATGCATATCCTCTCAAAGGAAGTAGTTTTTGAAAAGCTGGGTGCCTTGGTGAGGGAGAGGGCGTAATGTCTGATCTGCAGGTACCCAAAAAAGACAGTTTGGGGAGAGTCAAACATGGCTTGGAGTTCCGAAAAGGAGAACAGCCTCTTCTCCACGGGTTGTAAAATATCCTGAAGGTGGAACAGTCCCCTCTCCCTCCAGGGTTGCCACATCTCTCTGGTAAGACTATCAGGCAATAGGGGGTTGTGAATAATAGGTGTCAGAACCGATCCTGTGGAGGAAAATGTAATTTTTTTAATTTATATAATTTATTATTTTGACATGATTTTGTGTTTCAAACTTTATTATACTCATACTATTATATTATACTGTAAAATACATTTTTATGAAAGACAATGTACTGCTTTTAAAGATATAAATCCGGACAGAAATAAAACGCCTAGCAGGTAAAGTCCAAAGCCCAGATCATATGCAAACATGTAGGTCTCTTCACAGACAATGTATATGTAATTCATAAACTAGACTCATATTCAATTCACCATGGTGAACAATTAACTCATGCCACATCCCTATCCATATACTTATCAATTTTCACACAAAAGTGAAGATATTTTTAGTGGGACTTTTCAGGCATATTGATTTGACAATAAACATTTGCCACAAAATATTGTATTTTATTCAATACAATAAAAATCCATAAAGTTAACATAATTTTGATGCTCTAGATCGTCTCCTATTCCTAGTTTGGCTCTATGCGTTGCGCAGAACAGAGTCTGCTTCCTCAGGAACACAAAGACATATAACAAATTCAGTAATAAATATACACAGCAAATTTCAATAACATTACAATTTAAATACGTTTAAACAAACAACAAATGTTACTCACAGATATATACGTCCCCCGTAATTCATAAGCTAGATCACACACAGAGGGTTGTGCCTTTTGAGGTAACCGGGACATATGAGTTCAGTTCTGCAGGTTTAGTCCTGCTTTGATAAACCAGAGAATCTAATTCATCACAAATGGTTTACCATCTGGCAAGTCATTCTTAAAGCCCAACAGAACTTTCAGTTTAATTTAGTTACATACATTTAGGATGCGTCAAGTTACCCTAACACTAATAGCCTCGGTAGGAAACCTTGTCCTTGCTCTTTGTATAAAAGCAGTGTGGCAGTCCGACACACCTACTCCCTAGCTAATGCTCTAAAATCGGCAAGGCATGAGCTGTGCTCATTGGGGAGCTCAAGTTCTGATTCAGCAGAGGTGCATGTGTTGGACTGTGATTATTTTTTTTTTAAGATTTAAATGTTTTTTAAGAGAAATATATCATCACAGTAACACATGGCTTATTTCACAAAACTTTATACACCAATCTAACCAGGTAACTTTTTTAAGCTTTGGGTTCAGTGGAAAGTAACCATAACACTTTTTACAAAAGGAGGTACTTATCCTGGAGAGATAGCTTAGTGAATACTTTTTTTGTAAAAGTAAGCAGAAAGTTTTCAGTTGGTGAGGGACGGACTATGTCCTATCTGCAGAAAAGTAATTTTTTTTTTTTACCTTTTTTACTGTCTTTTTCCCCTGCCTTCTTTGGCTGCTTTTTATTGTAAAGTTTTTCTTTCTAAAGTATTTCATATATTCTTATCTTTACTGGTTTTACTGATGGCACGAGTGATGGTGCCTGGCCGCGCTCTCCCCTTTGAGATTGGGGACTCTGCCATCAGACAATGTACCAAAATGTGACTATGGACTTTGTAAAGCTCTGCATAATACCCAATTTTCATTGATACCAAAACAGGAAATGAGGGAATGAAATCCCAACACTTTGAGTTGTTACCAGAACAATAGGTGATGGAATCCTCCAGTGGTCACACCTGTTCAAGGAAAAACTTTTTTTTTTTTTTTTTTTACAGTATAACAATTTTCTTTTTTTTCTTGTTGCATCTTTAGGACAGGGAGTGAAGGAGATTTTCTCCATAGTAGGGTACAGACATCAGTTTTAACCCTTCCCTGCTGTACACAAAAGAAAAAATATTGTCCCTGATTTATGAAAGTTCTCCAAGGCTGGAGAGGATACACTTTCATCAGTGAAGCTGGTTTATCCAGCAAACCTGGATTCTTCAAAGTCATTTGCTATTTGATAGCAAATGTTTTGAATCCTGGACCAGACCCATCACAGGTTTGCTGGATCACCCAGCTTCACTGATGAAAGTGTATTCTCTCCAGCCTTAGGGAGCATCAAAAAACCGCATTGTCTGGACATACACTATAATTCACAGTGCTTACTAATACAGTGTAAGAACAAACATAGATTGTTGTGAAAGTAAGTTTACTACTTGTTCAGATTTTGTAAATATTGCAGTGTGTATGATCTGGGTACCTTAATCTGTAAAATCAGCAACATCCAGCAAAAGCATTTAAGTGTCCATTTCTCTGTAAATTTTATTATGTTGATGTATCTTTTATAGGTGATGGAGACTGAAAGGATGATCTATCTTGTGACAGAATATGCCAGTGGTGGGGAAATATTTGGTAAGTTATGCAAAAGAAAATAACACTGGGGGTGCCAAAAGAGAAAATATCAACTATAGGATCCGGTAACACAGGATAGTGCCAAGTCTTAATGAACGATGCATCTTGTGCAAAAAGGAGGAAAAGGAAAGAAGGCTTTTTTTTGGGGGGTGTTTCACTGATGTTTAGATTTCTGTACCAAAAGCGGTACACTGTTTTTCATGAAATTTCTTTTTTAAATTGTAGACCTGTAACTTACAGAAATATGTCCAAACAAGGGTCTAGTAGATATCATAAATATAAAACATAATAAAAATATAAACATAAATATGAAATATGAAACATAAAAAAAAAAAACTACTTTTAAAAAAATTAAATAAAAAACACAAAAATCAGCCTAAACAAGAATACGTAAATCAAAAATACTGAAAATGCAATAATTCGGTATACTTTCATATTTTTCTAAAACACCTCCCTGGTGTGGTAAATTTTAAAACAGAGTCCCAACGTCACATACCTATAGACAAAACCACATAAATATATTTTGTATTATTTTGTATTGGATTGGATACAGGACTTTGTATTGAATCCAATACAAAATATTTGAATTTCCCGCTACGACCCCCATCGACGGGCGCATGCACTGACATCCTCAGGAATCGCCGAGGGACGCGAACGCCGGGTATTCTTATTCTTTACGAACTTCCATGCAAAAAGTGTCAAATTTTTTTGCATGGAAATTTATTTTAGATTGTAGGCTATAATTCACCGAATTACTCAATTACTTATAATTCACCAAATTACCGCATAACTCACCGAAATATGTCCAAAATTTTAAAAAATTAAATAATTAATTTTTTTTTTATTAAAACTTAAAAAATCTTTAAAAAAAAAAAAAAAAGTGTATAATGTAATGTAACTGTATAGTAGCTTATATAGAATATATATATATTATACAATTATATATTATATAAAGATTTCTTTGTATTGGACTCAATACAGCTTTTTTGTATTGAGTTCAATGCAAAGTGATTTAAATTTCCCGCCCCGCCTCCCGCCCGCACCGACGCATGCAGCGACGTCACCGGGAAACCCCGGAGATCGTCACTGCACACCCCGGGAGAAGACAGAAGACGTCTCCGGAGGAGCTGCGGGGACAAGGTATTTTTTTTCTGTTGTAATTTGATTGTCATACAATGTTGTATGACAATCGGATTGTACTGTAACGCATGTTTATACGTTTACTTACCCCGAACCAATTAATCAACAAATTTTACCAATAATACAAAGTATAGACATTAGATTAATAAATCATACATAAAGTGTTACTGAAAGAACAATTTGAAGTTTTTTTTTGTCAAAACCTATTGTGACCTATTGTTACTTGTACACTATTGAATGTGAAAAGGCATAATACACGTCTCCTTTGTAACGTTACCCTGTTACTTTGTTCTTTTTATACCCTGTTACTCATTTTTCCATATCCCCTGAAGAAGCCCTTTGGGCGAAATGCGTTGGGTAAGGACTTATTCACTCAATAGTGTACAAGTAACAATAGGTCACGGGTTTTGACAAAAAACTTTTATGTATGATTTTATTAGTGTAATGTCTATACTTTGTTATATTGGTAAAATTTGATGATAATTAAATTAAAAAAGCCTTCTTTTCTCTTCCTCCTTTTTTCTTTTTCCACAAGATATAAGGTATACAATAATAAAGTTGGTTAGATTGGTTAGACAGAAAGTATGGAGCGATGAGGCTTTGAAGTTGGATTCCATAGTCTTAAAGGTAAATGCATAATGCTGGTTGATTTTTAGTCAGTAACCTGTTTATATTAGAGGTCTATTTTGCTGCTTCTACAGCCACTTAGTTCCAGTTCACAGTGCAGGAACTTTGGGTCTTTAATGATTTAAAGTGTATACCAAGAAAGGAATACAGTGCATCACTGTAGTAGATGTCTGTACCTCATGTTTATTCCTCTAAAGACCCTGCAAGTACAGAATAGTCATTGATCTGTTAGAAATGCAGTTGGCTCTTCATCTTGTGTCCTAAGTTTTGTGGGATAACAACACAGCTTTTTTTTTTGTGTACAGAGTGGTGTCCGTTCTGCCAAATTTCTTTTGTCGAAATATTCAACCATCTCACACTTATATCTCTACAACATAAGGCTCATCATTCTAAGTTAGGTCCATCAAACCTATCTGTAGCTATGTTCTGCATGGGCAAAAAACAGATTCTCTACAGGTTTGTTGAGCGTAGTGAGGATTTATTATGTGAGGACTTAAATCCTTAAAGCTTAAATTGAGTTTACTTAATCACTACCTAAAAGTCATAAATTCCATTTATAAATGGTGATTCCCTTTGATGGAGTATTTTCTAAATCCTTTATGTATTTGGATCCTTTTTTTTTTTACTCATAGATGAGACCTGGAATTATATGAAGACAATGTGATTTATGTTGCAGTAGGATTATTTAGCCGTCATTTCAAAAATGAGAGCAGCTGATGAGCCAGTCCTACTCCAAAAACATGCTGCTGCAAACAAACCCGTTATTGTCAGTCATGGAAGGGTTACATTAGCCTCGTGACTGGTAATGAGATACTGGTCCTTCATGCATGCAGCAGCCTGACTCTGTAAACAGGATGTATGGTGTGTGGGAGTCATAACATGGTTTAACCCAACTGCTGCCAGTGGGGGGCTATGGAGAGTTGAACAGGAGTCTACAAGAAAGAGAAAATTAATCCAATTCACTGTTTAAATACAGCGTGTAAAGTTCTATCAAGTCCTTGTCTTATCACTTAGTTACATAGAATAGCAGTCATGGAATTTTCACTACAATGCTGCAGGGGATTTAGTCAAAAAAGAGGGATTAAGAAGGAAACATTCAACTATTACCAGAGTGGCCTAATTTCTGAAGGTCTTAGGGGATCCCAGTGCCCCCATTTACTTGGCTGAACATCATGTTCTGAACCCTCCTTGTGAAATCTTCTCGTTGCCTTATTGCAGCCGCCTCCTGGCTATCTAAACATTCCCACTGTAGAGAATAAACTTTTTGGTCTTCTTGCATTCCTTCAACAACCATCCCTATAAATAGGAGCATGCTCTTCCATCAGATGTGTTACTTTCTTTCCAGGAATGCAGGATGAATGCCGGATGAATGCCGGACACACACATTGGTTAATAAAAGTTGCATTGAATTGGATGAATTCTGTATCATAATGGTACCCCGCCAAGTAAATGTCAGCTGCAGCCTACTCTCTGCCAGACTAGTAGCAAGTGTTGAATGTGAGGTCTGCATGTGATACACTGGATGCTGGAATCCAACTTACAAATAGATCATATCACTTCTTAAGTAGACTTTTAAGCAGCACTTTGCTGCCTTTTCACCTATAAATGTTTTGATCCCAGATGCCAGAGGATGGAAATGTTAGTAAAATGCCAGGTTTCTTTACTGTAAAAAAATATGTGCTATAATTAGCTTTTCTAAGTAAAACCTCATTTGTATGCAGGTCCCACCAGATAGGAACCACTTTAAAGATACTTTTCTTGTCTACAGCCTCCTTCACATCACAGCATTGGGCTGTAGACCTGTACAAGCAGATGATGCATGCAGGACTTGTCAAGAATCATCCTAGAATGCATTATTTTGGAGGACATAAAGCAGGATTAAACCCATGACACTCGCTTATAACCATTCTGTCGCAGGGTACCACCTTCTTCTTCCTGCAATCTTCGCTTTTTTTTTTTTTCTGACAGTTTCCCAGAGCAGGAACAAGGGATTTTTGCAGGAAGGGCATTGCCTGTCCCTTTCTGCAATAACCTGCATGATAATGCATTTTTAAAAGTGGAACTTTACTTTTACTTTAGGCAAACATCTGTTTGCTACAGACATCTGGCCAGAAAGTTTAGCTGTTTGTGTTTATTGAAGATCTTTCACATTTAGGTCTCACTGAGAGCAGTACATGCTGCAACCTTTTACCCGGGAGCATTTGGCAGCTATATTAAATACTTTAAAGAAATTTTCAACTCTAATTTGAAGATGTTAAACACAGATCTAAATGGTGGTGTTGGTTGTCATTTTAAATCGTATCTCCAGACAAAAAAAAAAAAAAATTAAAGCTCATACTCGCGCGATCGAACGCCACCACGCAAGGAATTGAACTGTCCCATACCCTGTGAAGAAAGATATACAGTTAGGTCTATAAATATTTGGACAGAGACAACTTTTTTCTAATTTTGGTTCTGTACATTACCACAATTTTAAATGAAACAGCTCAGGCTGCAGACTTTGAGCTTTAATTCGGTGGGTTGAACAAAAAGATTGCATACAAATATGAGGAACTAAAGTCTTTTTGTTAACACAGTCACTTCATTTCAGGGGCTCAAAAGAAATTGGACAAATTAAAAAGCTGAAAATGAAATGTTCATTTCTAATACTTGGTTGAAAACCTCTTTGCTTTAATAAGCTCCTGGGTTGCTTTAGCTGTATGTTTTGGGTCAGTGTCCATTTGTATTATGAAACGCCTCCCAATCAATGTGACTGCAAATCAACTCCAGGCCTATTATCTGCTTAATTGATAATGACATAATGAAGGAATTGCCCACACCAGCCCATGAAATAGCCTTTGAGTCAATTGTCCGATTACTTTTCAGCCCCTGAAATGAAGTGATTGTGTAAAAAAAAAAAGCTTTAGCACCTCACATTTTTATGCAATCTTTTTGTTGTTCAACCCACTGAATTAAAGCTGAAAGTATGCAGTTTAACTGCATCTGAGTTGTTTCATTTAAAATTAATTGTGGTAATTGGTAATGTACAGAACCAAAATTAGAAAAAAGTTGTTTCTGTCCAAAAATTTATGGACCTAACTGTAGTCATCACCATCCAGGTCCTTTTACAGAGGGCTGCTTTGTTACCCACTAATTCACTGCTGCTGTGTGGCCCATTCTAACTTGTCCCCTCTTGCTAATGGCATTTTCTGGTCCATTCAGAAGGTCACCCCACTGGGAACTGCTTGGAAAAAACGCCCTTGTCGAGCAGGCAGTGACATTGACACCCAGGGAAGGAAAACACCAAAAAGTAAACAAGAAAACAGACTGGGGTAGAAGAAGCAGTGACAAATCTTGTATTAAAGCATGCTAAACATTGTGAAATTTACCGGTCCCACTGCAGTGTGCCATCATCTTCTTCCTTCTCTTCCTTCTTGTGATCTTCGTACAGGTGCACTGGAGTTCATTCAGTGCTGGCAACCACAGGGGAAGCCAGGATCTGCTGGGTGTCTTGGCCACTAATGCTGAGATGCGCATGTATAGCTCAGTGATTTTGACAGATCTGCAGAGTGATCGGGCAGGGAAATCGTCTTCCTGATGACGAATTGTTAAAGTGTAATTTCCACTTGAAGTAGAGAAGGCTTAGAAGGCTTATAATCTTAAATTCATAAGTGTTTTCTTGCTGTCTTGTTTCTGTTGGGTAGGTTTTTCTTTTTTTTTTTTTTTTTTTTTTTGGTTATGACTAGTGTTGGTTGAATAGATCAGTGTTCTATTCGGCGACTATTCGATTGAATAGCCCAATATTTTTCAGGCGATCGAACACCATTAAAGGGGAGAAAATTCAGGTTATTTTCTTGACTGTGTAGAACTGCAAGAGCAATCAGGGGATTGCTCTTGCACCCCTAGCGTAACTGTAGTATGTGTTCTTGGATAGTGACTAAATGGGGAGACTTTTAACCTCTAGTGACCGGGAAACCCACACTGACAGGAGGATTCCCATGGCTGTGCTCCGAATAAATGCAGCCGTGGGAATCATCCTGTCACTGTGGGATAACCTGTAAAAAAATAAGTTAGTTACACAAATCACATTTAATAAATTACTTTAACATTAAAGCCTGTTTTACAAATTTGCAAAGTTGAATCCCATGTTTTTCGGGTCAGGTCTATCCGAATTCGAACAGCCATATATAAGAAAAACCCGAATTTGAACACCAACACTAGTTATAACCAGGTAAAATTACCAGGTAGGAGGCTAAATGTGTGGAAACACATGACATCAAATAACTCTGTTAATAGGCACATTCCCTTTTCACTTTGTTCAGATTTCTTCACATTCTTTACAGGACACAGACAACAGAAAATAAACTGATGAGTTGTAACGCCTCTATACTTTGTAAAAACATATACTTTAAAGCCTGCAAACTCAGGCTAACAGCTTTGCACTTGCCAAAAAAGAATATTTAGGCATTATTTCAGTGTTATTGACCCAGAACAAACAGAAGTCAGAAATATTTATCTCCATAACTGTTTTGAATCATTGACTGGGATAGCATTGAAACCAGAAGCATAAGCCTGGCAGCCAGGCAACAAGCTTTTTGGGAGGATGGGGTCAGCATTGGCACCCTTCATATTTACCTCTTCTAGTGATTTAGAATATTGTAGGTTTTTATTCATCAATCTGGATTTCTCAGTAAAGGACAATAATTATGTGATACATGTATTTAAATACAGTTACACAGTCAGAAGTCAAACGCAGAGGCAGTAGTAGAGTGTAGCTTAAAATCCTTCAGACTTATATAGTATAAATTTCAGTAAAGTCCGGATATTGTGTTCAGTTACTTCACACTTCATTGCCTGTGTTTAGGTGATGATGCTTTTTTGTGTGTCTTATGGACAGATGTTTCCACTGTCCCCAGACTTTGTCTACTTATATTGAATTGGGAGGGTTGCTAACTTGGACACCAGGGGTTGGGTGGGGGATGTCCTTTGCTTTCCTTCTCTTGAACTATTTCCTCTAGTCGTAATAATATGGTTGGCTTAGAATATCTTGCCTGTACTGAACTATCGGTATCCATTCATATATAGTTAACTATCATCAAACCTTTCAAAAGTATTTGAATATTATTCTTCTCCCATTTATTTTACACCACTGCATAATGGTAAATATTATAATCACCACTTCTCTTTTCAGTTTTTGTTAATAGTTACAGCCTTGAAATAACGAAAATGTGAGCTGCAGACAGCCATAGATCAGAGCTGACAAACACATTTCCCTGTTAAAGTGTATGTAAACCATGACAACGAACATATAACTTCTTTTTGGTCTGTTAAATATACCATTCAAAATGTTTAAGTTCCAAAAAAAAATATTGATTGATCCTACCAGGTATCTTGTGTGCCAGTAACTTCCTGTGCTTTCTGTCTGTGTTATCTCAAAGAGTCTAATTAGCATTTTTGAAAATAAATAAATAAACAATATGAGCAACTATTTTTCTATTCTTGCAGGGTTCTTAGAGGCATGGGAAATATTTATGTTTTGCACATTTTTTTATATATTTGTTGTATACAGAGTTTCTCTGGAACACTTATTCGTGTTTCAGAATTGGTACCGACAACCTGGATGATAAATACCTTTTGGAAACTGACCTGTAATGGAGGACACTTGCAAACCCCTTCTCCAGCAGATTATCTATTTGTTTCTAACACAGAGCATATACAACCCAGTGTGCCTTTCTCAACATGCAATTCATCTTGTCTTCTCTAAACTTTGCACCTTCACATGAACAGCCTACTGCTCCCCCTTTCGACTAACGTCTTCTTACCAATCCTCCCTATACATCTTGTCTTTTCATAGCCCCTCTTTAGTCAATAGCATAGACACATTTATTTATCACACTGTATTCTCACACTTTTTTGCTTCACTTCTCAATCTCTATAATCCTATAATTCCAGATGAAGCTGCCTCCCAATATGGACACTGTTGGTTGCAAATAAAGGTTGCCCCATGCTCCTTCTGCTCGCCACACTTCTCTAATACTCAGCCAAAAGTGGAAGAAATCTGAACTCCGTAGTGACTTTCTCATTTTCAAGGCTGAACAGTGCACTTAATATGCCAATACTTATTACTTCTCTACCTTCTTCCCCAGAATCCAACACACACAGCCTCTTTGCCTCTTTTTTACTCCCTTCTCAATCCCACAACCCCTACTTAAGTACAATTTTATACACTCAGGAAAAAAAATGAATAAAAACAAAAAAAAAATTAACACAATTCTATGTAATATCCCTGCTCACCATATTGCTCCATCAACAACTCCCCCATCCATCTGTAACTTGTCCCTCTCATCCTTTATCCTTGTGAGTTTAGATTAAGTTGCCTCTCCTTTCATAAGCTCACCTCTCACCTCTTACCTGACCACTGGACCCAATGTCCTCTGATTTTAGTTTGTTCTCATTCCTTTACACTGGCCCTTCACTAACTCTACTGAACAAACTATCTCTGTTTTTTCCAGCAGCCGTGAAACGTGCATTGTCCTTCCAATACTGAAGAAAACTGACCTCAACCCATCCCTACTCTCTAGCTATTGTCCCACTAGTCATTTGATGTCACTACCTATGCCTCCAAATAATATGTTCTACCTCGTTGACCTCTGCTAGTTATTGTAGACTCTAGTACCCCCTTCTTTTTTTTTTTATCCTCACAGATCATCTTGTGGCTCATGGGCGTATGGCAGAGAAGGAAGCACGCAAAAAGTTTAAGCAAATTGTTGCGGCAGTTCATTTTTGCCACTGCAGGAACATTGTGCACAGAGATCTGAAGGCTGAGAATTTGTTGCTTGATGCAAATCTTAATATCAAGATTGCAGGTGAGTAAATTAAAAAATCATATTGATTAATTTTGTAAATAGTCAAATGATCACACATTTGCTTACAGTAACAACCCCCCTCAGTTGTTGCTTAGGTGAACCTAGAAAACCCATGCTATCATATCACATGCACCCTACATATTTACATGGAAATATCTGCTGAAATCAGCATGTCCAAGTTTGAACAATTCTACATTTTTATTACTGATTAATTATTTAAGGTTTTTTTTTTTTAATTTTGTCTTCTGCATTAACCCCCCAGCATTCTAATTCTGTTCGTATTTCCATGCAAAAAGCGTTATTTTTTTTTTTTTTGCATGCAATTTATTTTACATTGAATGCTATAATTCTTAGGCATAACTCACCAAAATATGTCCAATATTTATTAAGTTTAATAATAAACTTTAAATAAAAAAAAACTTTAAATAAAAAAAACACAATCTGTTCGCGGCTGGAGATCGGAGGAAGAGAACGTGTCCCCAGGACCTGCAGGGGCCAGCAGGACGCCGGGGGACAACAACGAAACAAAGTAAGTTTTTTTTTTTTTTTTTAAATAAAGTTTTAAGAGACCCCGATGTGTCTCGGGATTACCGCTTTTGCAGGTAAAATCCACCCCAAATCACACACAGGATTACCGCTAGGGGGGTTAAAATGCAAGTTTTTAACAAAGGTGTTTACATTGAGTAATGCCCACCCCATGCACAGAAAAGGCTTAACTGGCAAGTAAATGTAATAGTGTTGTATTATTGTTTGATAAATGGATTGCTCTGTGCAATCTATTTTTAAAAGTTTAAAAAGAAGTTCAGGGTTACCTTAACCCCCCTAGCGGTATTCCCGAGTCTGACTCAGGGTCGCTTTTACATGCAAAAAGCGGTAATCCCGAGTCAGACTTGGGGTATCTAAAAGCAGAAAAAAACCCCACTTACCTTGTTCCGCCTCTGTCCCCCAGCGTCCTGCTTTTCCCCGCAGGTCCTGGGGACACGTCTGCCTCCTCCGATCTCTAGCCGCGAAGTGCAGAGACGTCCTACGGGGTTTCCTGATGACATTGGTACATGCGTCGGTGCGGCGGGAAATTCAAATAGTTTTGTATTGGATCGAATACAAAATAGCTGTATTGAGTCCAATACAATGAAATATTCAAATAATATATAAATAATATATCATATATACTATATATGCTGCGGTACAGTTATATTACATTATTTTTTTATTTTTTTAACAGATTTTTGTGGGTTTTTTTAAGTTTATCATTAAATTTATTAATTATTAGAAATGTGTCGGTGAGTTATGCCTAAGAATTATAGGTCTACAATGTAAATTAAATTTCCATGCAAAAAATTGTACCACTTTTTGCATGGAAATATGGCCAGAATCAGACCGCTAGGGGGGTTAAAGTAAATGATCAATGTTTTGTGAAGTTTTTTACCTTGTCATTATGCACTGCATTCCGTTGCTTTTTGTGCAGTTGATTCCATATAAATGGTAGCAGAGGAAGGCAAGGTGGAGCTGACATCTCGGCAGGAAAGAGCACTAGCTTTTAAAGGAAGTCTGGGCTTCAGCCTTTAACCTAACCACCCTACAGTTCAGTGTGATGGTATTTTAAAATCTGCACTATGGGATCTCTAGAGATTGACGGTTCATATCATTTTCACCTATTGTGTACTGAAACTCTGACTTGATTTAGCAATCGATAAGATTAAGTTTGAGTGGACTAACAATTTATTGTTTAGATAAAACAATTATACTGTGTAATAATAATTCTAATAATAAAAATCTCTGAGGAAGCAATCTCATACTTACCAGTGTTCTCCCCAGCCCCATTTAGCTGGGCGCACCAAGCGGCACTTTTCAGTAACCACCCAGCTGTTTTGGCTTAACAATACAAGAACTGCCACCCACCTACAATTTCTGCCCAACCAGCTTAAAAAATTGTCTGGGTTCAACACTGCTTACATTGTCTCTAATGTTATATCCACAGTGTTGGGGCTGACTTGCCAATAAATAAATTGGAATAAAATAAATTGGAGCTCTATGCCAATAAATACTTTAAATCACTTGTAGCTAATCATGTATTAATAAAGCACACTAAATAAAACAGTGATTTATTTATTCCCACAGCCATCTCACTAATTGTCCCTTATGGGAGCTTGCTATCTAATGTTTTCACTATACCCATAGAGGCAAATTTTTGGGGTGAGAAAATTACCATATCATTTTTTTTTATATGTTAGAGAAAACCAGATTGCTGTAAGGTCAGAGTTCTAGCCATTTGGCCTCCATGCCATCCATGTGTCAGAATTACCTTTCACGATCTGAACTGCTTGTTGTAGCATTGAGAAATACTAACAAATCGCATGCAGGTTTTCTTTATGGGGAAGCTATTTCAGGAAGATGAGGGAAATGATCCTGGGAATCCTGATTACAGGAGCTGCTCTAGAATTGCTTGGATCCTCCCATCTGCTGTTTTCTTTGGCAGCTGCTCATTTCAGTCATCTGATGAGTAGGATGGAAAGGCTGATTTATTGTCAGAACATCTCAGTGTGTATCTTGCTTGTTTTTGTATTTGTCCTTCCCGAATTCCTTGGAAACCACAGATGTGACTGATAATTTCACTACTTTTTATGCTGTAAATGCTTCCTGTAAACCTGCAGAACAATGTACTGTTGCCAACATTTCTACCCAGTTTTTGGGTTTTCTGCTGTATTTACCTATATTAAGATATTGTTACTTTTTTGAGGGTTGTGATTTTTAGACAGTTGGACTTATCTTTTCACTGAGTTTTATAGTACAATACTAGTTTCACTAATTTGGCCACATATATGTTTTCCTTCAATGGCCACAATCCTGCTAACTTTCCCTTGGCAAGTTGTATTTCATCTCCAGAGAGATCAGTTAATTTTAATATTAATATTACCACTACTACACAGTATTTATGTAGCGCCGATATATTATGCAACGCTGTATAAAGTCCATAGTCATGGCATTAGCTGTTCCTCATAGAGGCTCACAATTTAATTCCCTACCTCAATCATATGTCTTTAATACAGTCTAAGGTCAATTTTGGGTTGAAGCCAATTAACCCAACTGCATTTTTTTGGGATGTGGGAGGAAACCGGAGTACCCAGGGGAAACCCACACAAACACGGAGAGAACCTGCGAGCTCCATGCAGATAGAGTCCTGGCCGAGATTCGAAGCTGGGACCTAGCGCTGCAAAGGCCATAGATCTAACCTCTAAACCACTGTGCTGCCCGTTAAAAGTAATTCATTTTTTCTATGGATTTTGGGTAAACAGTAAGGAATTATTAAGGGATTCTCTTTGAATTATTCTAAAAAAATTCTAGATAAACAAAAAATCAGTACAATTGTTAATAAATATATATATATATATATATATATATATATATATATATATATATATATATATATATATAATTCTTGAGTCTGTTATAGTTTCTAACTATGCAAATGTGGATGTCCTAGAGTACATATATATATTATATACACATTTTGCTTCCTGGTTTGTATTTCTGTACTACAGTCTTGCTCTTTGTCACAGTTCACGTCTGAGTTGGCCAGCTGCTTGTGGGACTCGCTTGATCTGCTGCGTTTAGCCAAAAGCCCAAAGGCCTTGTACAACGAAATGTTCCCGCTAGCTTCTAAGAAAAGTATTGTAGGTTATTTCCTGGTGTGTGCTGAGCACTGCATTATGGTTGTAACCTTTTGCTGTTTTTCTTCTAGATTTTGGGTTTAGTAATCGTTTTACCCCAGGGCAGTTGTTAAAGACTTGGTGTGGAAGTCCCCCATATGCAGCTCCTGAACTGTTTGAAGGAAAGGAATACGAAGGACCCAAAGTGGATATCTGGGTGAGTAAAAGTCTATGAAAACCATTTTTAAAAAAAAAAGTAGTGCTCAGATTCCAGATCACCACTTTGTTTACTACTTAAAAACACCAGATTTAATAAATAACAATAAATAAAAAAGATTTTGTTCACAATCATTTTGTTTTAGCGTCATTCAGCATTTTCACTAAAGTGTGCAATCAGAATCTCCATTCACTTTAATTGATTGTTTTATTTGAATGGCATACACAATCATTTCACTGCCATTGCATCCCTCGACGCAACTTTTTAAAAATCTTTAAAAGTAGCGGTGTACGCCACAGATCTTCATTATGGCCTTTAGAGATCAACTTAAACAACGCTGTCCTATCAGGCGATGTGTAACAAGTTGTGATGACTGCCATTTTATCAATGGAGCTATAGTACTAAAAAACAGTGGTAAATACAAATGACTGACAGGTTATTAATATATTAATACCAATTGTTAGCTGATTGGCATGTATATGATCAAGACAAGCACTCTAGTATTTTTTTTTTTTTGCATAAAAAATGTCACTTTTCTGACAATTGCCATTATTACCAACTTTAAAAATGGGCAAAGTGGGTTCAAGTTAATAGTTTTTTGACAGCAGGCCACTGCTAATATGCAGGCTATGAGCTTCCAAAGTAAACCTATCATTTGACATATTGGTATCATTTTATTTTATACTTTAATTTTGTACTAACAGTTTTACCCGTTGGTTTGAGTCCAGAGAACTGCCCATGTAAAATTCCCCTGATTCACAGAAGGTCATGCCGATATCACTTGTACTAAGGCTATCTTGTAAGACACAGAGTGTTTAGGGACGTGCTGGGAAAGAAATAAGCTCTCCGCTGTGCCTAAACCAAATATCAACATTTTGCTCAGCTGTGCTTAAACCAGTGAACAGCTTTTTTGGTATAGGGGGCATCAAGTGACACCACTGACATCACCACTGACATCACCACTGACATCACCACTGACATCACCACTGACATCACCAAAAGACTATACATAATTTTCTGTGAATTTCATCCTAGGGAGCTCTCAGGCTGCAGCTGAGCAATTTTATACTTTTTTTGAAGGAACCAACAGAGCATACAGATACATCATTAAAACCATATACAAAAGGTGAAGCATTACATAGAAAAGGCAATTACAGAGCATAGTAATACACTTTACTATTGCTGTTGTATAAAAACATCTAATACTATTGTTGTGCAGTCTGCAAGTAAACGGAACATCCTATTTAAAACGGCTTCCTAAAACATAGGTCAAACTCAATCTGTGTACCATTGGTCACCAGTTTTCAGTAGTTAATAAAAGGAAATAGAAAAAAAGAAGAAGAAAGAAAAAAGATAGAATAGAAAAGAATAAGATAGAGTAAATAGAGGAGAGGGAGAAGGGTGGGGGGGGATTGGTTATCGTGGATATGCCCATATAGCGCTAGGGTCCTAGACTGGAGGATGGAGTAGTCTAATATAGTCTGCTGAACATTTAAAGTCATCCCAGTTAAACCAGGTGCTTACCGGCCTATTAGGAGACTTATCACTTGATGTCATAAGCTTTTCCATAAATTGTATATCGTTAACCCTGGAAATCCACTGTTGTATAGTAGGAGGGGTAGTTTGCTTCCATAGTGGTGGGATACATGCCTTGGCTGCATTTAATAGGTGGCGCAGCAATGAGGTTTTATAGCATTTCCTCGACAATGTCGACTCATGAAGCAAAGCGAGCTCTGGTTTATTAGCAATGGAGATTTCTGTGAGTCTAAAATGATCTCTGCTACTCCAGACCAAAGCGAGGTCAGGGTAGGGCAGCTCCAGAAGATGTGTAACAAGGTACCAGTATGTTGCCCGCATCTCCAGCACTGTGGGTTTGTATGTGGATACATTTTTGTTAAACGGTCTAGGGTCCTATACTCATCATTGTGAGTAATTTGTCTCTTGGTACCGGTTACTAATTGAGGCCTTGTGTCTATAGTGTAGCTTACAGTCCTTTTGTTCATGCGGAAATTGAATAATAAGGTCTCTCTCCCATTTAGTTATGAAAGGAGGGTCGGGATTATCGCGGGGCTCCAACTGTATTTTATGTACATGTGAAAGAACACCCCTCAATGGGTCTCCAGACATACATAAACTCTCCAATGGAGCAAGAGGGCGGCAAAACTTGGTGCTGTTGGAAGCAAGGAAATAAAGTGCTGAAACTGTACTTTTCTCCACACATCCAAACAGGGAAGGGAGAGGTCCATTTGGATTTGTTCAATCTTTTGGAAAGTAAGAAATGGGCCGCCCTATAAGTATTGTTTTCTATCCATACCTTAAAAATCGGCTCTTTCCTACTAGTCTGAAATTTAGTGTGTCCCAGTATAGGGGACAACGGGGAATGGCTCAATCCCTTCAGCGCGAAAATATTTGGTTACTACTGTAAGCGTCTCCCCTATCAAGGGGTGTCGGCGGAGAGCTGCACAGTCTTCTAACGGAGTCCATGCTGCTACACCTAGCAATATAGGGGAAATTGAGTCCTCCAGTCTTACCCACCCTTCAAAGCTACAATGTCTGCACCGATCCACTAATCCAGTTAGATGGACTGCCCTATGGTACAAGATCGGGTCAGGGAAGGCCAATCCTCCCTTGTTCGTTGGCAAACAAAGGAGGAATTTGTTTAAACAGGGAGATAAATCTTAGGAAATCAGATCGGAATTTGTTCAGTATATAGGGGGGAATATGTACCGGCAGAGTTTGAAGTAGATAGAGGAGACGTGGCATAATATTCATTTTAAGAATATTGCAACAGCCAAACCACGAAAAGGCCTGTTGGCTCCAGCGCTGGAGGTCTCTTTGTATTGTATTAAGAAGAGGCAGGAATTTTAGTTCAACCACCCTACTCACATCAGCCGGGATATTGGTACCCAGATACCGAATAAAACCCTTAGCCCATTTAAAAGGGAAAGAGGGGGACAAAATGTTTCTGAGTTCCTTAGGCAGATTCAGAGACACATTTAAATTACTAGTTTTTCAGTTTCTTATATTACTAGACCCAAATTTAATGTTTCTCTCAGTGAGATCAGGTATAATAAATTTAAAAAGTGTGAACAAAATTTAATGATTTGAAATACACCTAAGAAACTCAGCACAAAAGAAACTTAGACTATTGTCTGTAGGGCCTCTGAGAACCTCTCCATGCCAAAAGGGTCTGCTGGTTTTGCACCAGAGGTGTAAACTCCAAAAATTATGGGAAGGGGAAAAGCATTTTTAGAAGGAATGTGTCCTCAGAGGGTTTAAGGGTACCAGAAAACAGTGATCAAGATGTGTATAATAATGTTTTTGAACCTTTATAGCAAATGTAAAATCGATTACCTCAAAATCAATTTAGGTGTTGGTTTAAATTCTAACGTCTCCTTTTTCTTCACCCATTTTCAGAGCTTGGGAGTCGTTCTGTATGTCCTGGTCTGTGGTGCTCTCCCCTTTGATGGAAGTACATTACAAAACCTACGAGCCAGAGTCTTGAGTGGAAAGTTCCGCATCCCCTTTTTCATGTCCACAGGTTTGCATTTTATTATGTTTGTTTTGGTCTCTCCTAAAATGATCAATTCTGCTAAATATATACTGATAGTGTTGGGCTATTTCAAGTTAAGGGCTACATGTAGGGTTTAGGTTTTTCATTCAGTAAGTCATTAAAATACTATAATACCTGGGGTCCCTATGCCTTTTCTGCACATTGTCAAGGATAGGCAGACCTGTCCTTATCCAGAGGCACTGGTACCCTCAGAATCTAATCTCACCAACAGTCCCAACCTTCCCCACCTATTATGGTGCATGCAAGGTGTTCCCAACATATTTAAGGAAAATCCATCTGAAATTCCATCATACAAGTTAGGACACTTTCTAGTAAGGAATACAGCAGTTTTATGTTTTCCTGGGAACTTAAAGAAATAGTTACTAAAAAAAATTGTAATTCTTGCTGTGTAACCCCACACACCTCTTTAGCTCCTCATGTTTTCTGTGTATGCAAGCTGTTTGGTTTCAAAGACATCTCTCCATTTCTGTTACACTTAATCTTGAGCCAAAGGTCAAAAAAAGTGTACTGGCCCTTGTGTTGCATGCATTTTTTGTACAGGTGTTTCCTTGAGTCCCGTGACATACCGTATTTTTCGGACCATAAGACGCACCAGTTTTTTTTAGAGAAGGGAAATGAAGAAAAAAAAGATTCTGAAACAAATAGTGTCCTAAAATATTTTATGTGCATGGGGGGGGGGGAAGTGCGTCTTATGGTCCGAAAAATACGGTACTTCAGGGTATAGTTTTAGCTGCTACAAATCTCTTCTGCTTATGCAGCTACAAATCATGGTGTAAAATGAGCATTAGCATCATTATCTGATTACACGGTTATCTGCTGAAGACGGTGATTCTATAGTCAGCACCAAACATTGTTAAAAGGCAGTCGCTAAGCAACTGAACAACATTATTGCTGGAATTGTTATGACATCCCTTTCACTGTCTGCAATTCATTTTTTTCTTTCATTTAATGTCTTCTTACAGCAAAAGATTGCTTGTGAGGAATTTTGAGCTGCTGTAACCTTGATCACGGAGATAGTGCATAGCTTGTGTGGCCTGTTTTTAAATCTTGGAATGTCTATGCTAATTGAAAAGGCAAATATTCAGAAGGCATTCACTAAGAATTGTGTAAGCATTTTTAGATCCAAGACTCTCAGAGCTTGTTGAATGAATTCTAGCAGGCTGAATACCTACTGAGGTCTTGTAAATTCTTGTGCATTGTACAAAGCCACAGCCAACACCATAGTAAGCAACTGCATTCGGCATCCTTGGACTTGAGCTGAAATGTTATTATACAAAGCTGCTTAATATTTTTAATGCTTAGTAGATGCCTGCTGAAGGTCTTCAATGTCAAGGTGATAGTGTCTGCAGATAGATGCCTTCCAGGGAGTTTTACCCATGAGCCAATATTACTGAACTTTATTCGATATATGTAATATTGGACAAAAGCTGAATGGCTGTCCACATAACATGCGCTACTGTTGGGCACATCTTACACTTTGGTGTGATTTGGTGTGAGGTGCTATTATTTCTGAATAGCTGCCCAACACACTTTTTACATCATACCTCGCCATGCCACTGGCATTTTTTAGGAGAGCGGGCTGCTTTAAAACAATGCATGGCACCACACAGCCCCAGCTTCATGGATCACAGTTCCTGTAGATTTGTCAGCAGAGCAGTTTGTGACTTCATTGTAAGCTGTGCCTTCTAATCAGAGAATGTAATATTTAATTTTATTATTTGCCACAGAATGTGAACACCTTATTCGACACATGTTGGTTTTGGAGCCAACTAAGCGTCTGACAATGGAGCAGATCTGTAAACACAAATGGATGTGTCTTGGCGAGCAGGATCTAGAATTTGAAAGGGTTAGTAGATTCTACAAAGGCCAACCGGCAGACTAACATGTTGTTCTGGCAAATTCTGAGTCAACTTATTGTTCTTATGCATAATTTCCTAGTTAATAGCTGAATGCCAGCATGTGAAGATGGAGAGGCAGAGGGAGCCAATCAACGAGCAAGTTTTAATTACTATGGTGGAAATGGGATTAGACAAGGACCGCACTTTGCAGGTAAATTGTTAGAAATTCTTACATATCTTCCTGTCATCTGCTTTCTTGTTGTGTCTGACATCTCTAATTATTTAGAAATATCTAAAGCCTAAACAATTTTTCTTTTATTGTGGATGGAGTATGAACTGGTTAAATTCTCCTGTTTGTTTTGTTTTCCCACATAAGAGATTTCCCCTCGCTTCCTGTTCTGTAGGAACAAAAGGAAAAAAGGGAGGAAATCTCTGCAAAACTAACGTAAACCCAGTTTAGAGATAACCGTTTAGTGTCCTAAAAGTTTTCCCTTTGGAAACTTATTTTTTTCTTGAGTTGCTTAAACCATTTTTACTTTTTCTCTTCCTCCCATCAGTCTTTGAGAACGGATGCATATGATAACTACAGTGCTATCTACAGTTTGCTATGTGAACGTTTAAAAAGACATAAAACTCTTTGCCTCCCAACTCCACCAAGTGTACCTCGCCCTGTGGCCTATCCTGCTTCACCATTATCAGTAAGTCCCCTGCATGGGTTATCATAATGCCATTTCAGGATCATGAGTGCAATTGTCTGATGTTTATTTCTGTTTTATTAGGGTGATACGGGTGGCAGTGCCGTCAGTATGAATGTGCCCCAAGTCCAACTCATAAACCCCGAGAACCAAATTGTAGAGGTAAGCTGATAAGTAATAGCAAGATTTGGAATGGTAACTTTGGTCTTTTAGGCAAGATCATAACATGTGTTATATATGCATAACAGTAGTACAAATGGAATTTATCTATCTGTGTGTGTAAGCTTTTTAAGTGACAGTTATCAGAAACTCCATTTACCGGAAGGTAAAACACAAAAATGCTTTGTAAACATTATGCAAATACCTTAGTCTTTGTACAGAGTAGAGAGGAGAATTAAACCCTGTAAAGCTACGTACACACGGCAGATTTTTATCGCCCGATAATCGGCATCGGCCAAATATCGGGCGAAAATCTGCCGTGTGTACAGTCGGTGTCGTCCATCGTCCGAACGACCGTCCTGCCGGATCCATGGACGATGGCAGACAACCGATCCTAATAAAATGGAAGGGGGAGAGCGCGCAGCAGGGTGCCGCTCCGTCGCTCTCCCCCTCCCCTCTCCATAGAGCATGAACGGTGCTGTATGTACAGCACCGTTCATGCATCGTGCACTCCCTTGTCGTTGGAAAGGATCGTGAAAGATCCTTTCCAACGACAAAAATTGCAAGTGTGTACGCAGCTTAACACTGTCAGTTTTGTTTCATTTTACAACTCCAATTTAGGAGATTTCCCTTTTTTTTCTGTTGTGTGTGTACAGAAAGTGAATTTATTTTTTCTTGTCAGAAAGATACCTTTCCAATGTGGGGGTGGTCCTTTCTAAGATAGTTGTCATGGTGGCAAATGTTGTCCCCATGGGAAGATTTCCTATCTATTGTTGTTCTGGTGCCACTGGGTGTCACCTGGTATCTGGTGTCACCGGGTGACATTGGTGATTAGACATTTAGGCTTTGTATGTTGTTTTTTTGTCGTTGCAAATAATGGTGAAAGACTGAAAGGTGCATGAATGAGCGCTGTACATAGCGCCGGTCTGCTGTGTCGAGAGGGGAGGGGGGAGATTGAGCGAGCGGCATCCCACTGCTCTCTCTGCCCTTAACTTGCATTACGATCATTCGTGCATCCGCCAGGACGGATCCATTAATGCTAGATGAGCACTGTACACACATCTCGCCCGATACTAGCCCCGGACGAGAAACATCTGATGTGTGTACATAGCCTTAGAGAGTGAACTTCCCTATCAGCGGTCACCGAGAGCAATCAAAAAAATCTGAGGTTCTAAGCCCTCAACACTGCAAGGTCCATCTCTGTAATATAGCTAAAGTAAAAAAATCATATAGGGGCTTCAACTGAAGACTTCTGTGATAGATGATTGCCTTTTATTTCATACTTTCTGGCTTTAATGCTTTCTCACACAGTGGTCGAAAAGTAATTGTGCATTAAGAAAGTGTGTTCAAAGTCAGAACTTTTTTATCAGCACCATTGTTTAGGATCAATGACCCAAAGTACTAAAGCAAGAGGGTCAGCATCCATGTTTCTCCCATGACTACCATGATTTCATCTACGTGGTACAACACAGCTCCGCACTATTCTCCACTGTTTCCTTCACTTTATGATTTGATGTAATGACCCTCCTGCTTTTCTTCTGTTTGGTTGTAGACAAATGGCACAATGAATCTGGACAGCGATGAAGGAGAAGAGCCTTCACCGGAGGCATTGGCTCGATACCTGTCAATGAGGCGACACACAGTTGGAGTGCCAGATACACAGTTAGTGATATTCATGCTTAATATGAGAAAATGGGGTGCCCTTTTGGATTCTAGACCCAGGTTGTATGTGTGGTTTCAGCTTCTATCAAGATAAAGCCCCATTCCATGTCATTTAACTGTCAAAGGACAAAGCTGCTATTTCCCATTGGAGATGCAGGCCGCTCTAACTTAAGAATAAATTGTCACCCCATGTAAAGCCGAAGAACCAAATGACCCACAGTGACGCAGGGATCAATTTGAAGATCAAAACAAACTTGCAGACACCACATAAGATGTTACACATAAACGTTTAGGCCAAAGCCAGGTTAATTTTAATATTTTAGCAGTATGGAAAGGTTAAGAATGTTGTATGGTGATGCAGTATCTGCTCAGCAGCCACTATTTTGATCTAATCTTATACAGTGTCTTTATTGAAAATGAAATATTTTTCAGCAGTGAAGGAGGAGCAGAGGAGCTACAGAAGATCATTCCTGGATTCCCACGGGTCACTCCACAAACGCCATTCCTTCCAGTGACACAGAACGCAAATACTCTTCATCCACTGTTACCAATGCAGAACATGCCACCCAGCGGTCACATTGAATACAAGGTACTTAAATATATTATGAGCAGTTTACACACAGAGTTTGGACAAAGAAAAGTCCATTGATCACACTGTTACTACAGAATTTTCCCCAGAAATGTTATTAAGCTGGGTTGGAAGAAATTGTAGGCGATTGTATTGTATTGTGACCCAACTTTTCAGTAACTACCCAAAAACAGCCAGGTGGTTACTGAAAGGTGCCGGGTGGTGCACCTAGCTAAAAGGGCATGGGGAGAACACTGTACTAGTTGTGGCGTTTCTTTCATTGAATAGTAGAACAGTGAACATGCAAGCCTAAGTGTCCCGTGTATGTAAAAAAAAAAAAAAAAAAAAATAGACGTGTTGGGCTTTTAGTGTGACTTTTATTATTTAAAAGTTTGTCAGTTTTGCTTTAGGTCAAAAATGTAAGTTGGAGTGGCAAATATTTCTTTTCACATGTAATGCAACATGTAAATGTGCTGTTTATGTATTTCTTCATGAAGTATTATATCTTTATTTCTATTTTATTCATAAAATGTTTTACTTTTCCATTATTCTAGCAGTGAGTAAATAGAACAAATGAACCCACTGAAATAGGCAGTTGTGGAAGTCACTTTTTGGTGGCATTGCATTGAATTGAATGGCCGCAAGCCAGCTATTTCACCTGCTGCTTCTGCAGATTCATAGCATTTCTTTATATGTTTCTTTTGCTGTCATGGCTTTTACTTTCCTAGTGATTATATTACATCCAGTTATTCTCTCTGATTAAGTCCTTCTGTTTTTTTTTCCTAAACACATTATCGGAGAATACAGATTGTATATTTTCTTCACAGGAACAGTCCCTGTTGCAGCCTCCAACCCTTCAGCTTCTAAATGGCATGGGGCCTCTTGGGCGTCGAGCATCTGATGGAGGGGCCAACATCCAGTTACATGCGCAACAACTTTTGAAGAGGCCACGTGGACCTTCCCCTCTTGTCACAATGACAACAGTGAGTGCTTAATGATTAATTTCTCTCTGTTAACACACATTTATTATGAGAACAAAATTACATAGATAAAAAAAAATAAATGACTTAAGTGCTAGTCTATCCTAAAAGTTTGAGTGAAAAGTTTGATTGCAACCTACAGTAAACAAACAGATCATATATTTGTTTTTAAGTATATGTGTGGCACATGGTGTCATGATTTCCTGTACATCTTGGAATGTTTTGAAATATAGTAGCTGCATTAGTAGACATCTCTAGAAAAGTAATGTTTATATGAAGGAACCAGCTATACATATTTCTTATCCTTGTGTTTATATAAGCTCACTGGTAATGTAAATAGCATAATGTTGACAGATCTATTACTATTGTGTCTAGAAAAACGCTGCAAATTCTATAGAAAAAAATGTAAAGCTGTAAACATTGCAAATCTCTTGTTTGGCTTGTTAAGGAAAAAAAAAGAAAGTTTGGAATTGCATTTTTTTTCACCTAAATTTTAATATTTTATTTTTTGCGACATAGGCAGTACCTGCTGTTACTCCAGTGGATGAAGAGAGCTCAGATGGAGAGCCTGACCAGGAAGCCGTGCAAAGGTAACCCAAATCTTCATTCTATGTAATATTTTATGTAAACATGATCATTTTCTAATTTACTTAATAACACTATCTGTGTAACTGGCAGTAAAGGTAGATGTGTGAGTAATGAATAATTAAACAGACCAATTTACTTGCATAACTAAATAATTTTAGGCATAATTTTATTTTAAGGTTCTTTTACACATTCTAATATCTGTTTATCCATAATCTGAACCTGACATCCATGTAAGCAAGATCCAGTATTGTGATCTATGTGTAGTACAGTTACCAAGAACCTAGAGATAGAAGATGAACCTTTACTCCAGCAATAGAAAAGTAGCTTGTGTTGTAGTATAGGATAATTTGGCAACTGTTTATATGGAACTTAAAAAAAAGGAAAAATCATTACCAATGTTCCTTTGGCAGCTTACACGTTTAATGGCTCTACTGAACTATATTCAGGCTTCTTTTGTTTAGGGATTTTTAAAACAATGTTATATGGGAATTCCAAAACAGGACAAGCAGAATTAATTTTCTAGTCCACCAATATGCATCTCCACTGTATATTTAGCTATTAAGTGTGAATGTATGTATTTGTTATGCAAATTTTGCATGTTTAAATCTACACAAGAATTAGAGGATAAACAAGATTCACAATGTTAATTTCACAGGTGATTATGTGTAACACAATTTAATAAAACCCCTGGCAAAAATTCTGGAATCATTACTCTTTGAGGATGTTCATTCAGCTGTTTAATTTTGTTGCCCCCCCCCCCCCCCCCATAAAAAAAAAAAATCACAGATATGACACAAAACTATTTTATTTTACAGTTGACCATTCATGCATTGTAAATCATACTTCCAAAAAATAAAATGCCTAGATTGTAAGCGTTTCGGGGCAGGGTCCTCCCCTCCTCCCGTGTCACTATATCTGTCTGTCATTTGAAATGCCTATTTAATGTACAGCGCTGCATAATATGTTGGCTCTATATAAATCCTGTTTAACAATAATAATAAATGCCAATATTTTAACTAATGTCACATTGTATTCAAACCATGTAGGGGAAAATATAATTAAAAAATGAGGGCAATATTATTTAATCACCCCGTAATAAAAGAAACCTAAAGGTAGAACAAGCAAGATGTCAAAGTACCAGGACAGCCGTAAGTCTTTCAAAATAGAAAATGCCCAGATGAAATTAAAAACAAATAGGCAAAATTAGACTCAGAATTTTTGATGGAACTGTAGGAATCAAATGAAGAAAATAGGAATTATGTATAGAAAAGTCAAATGTAAATGTTGGATGTTCATTTATTGATGGCAAAAACCTGAAATGATCAGACTGCTAAGACACAATATTGCAGAAGGTACATCACTTGTCCCTTTCTGCAATAATGACCTTGTCTGGGGATGGAAACCTAAAAATGGAACTTGAAAATAATGGTCCATGACTCCAAGACTCCATCCTACAAAAGCTGATCTTATAACTGCTATACAAAAAAAGCTGCAACCCTATTGATGAATAACGTTATTCATTTGTGAAGTTAATGCCTCCCATGAATTCAACCTGTCAAAAAAGTCATGTGAGGTGCAACAGAGTACTAAGTGAAATGTTTTGTTTTCTATAATGTGTCCCCTACCTACTATAATCAAAACATGTGCCATTGGTTTAAATGATAACATTAATTTTTTTGGAGCTTTGCCAGAATGTTTAGTTGTTAAAATAGTTTAATTAAAAATCTGTGATTTTGCTTTTTTAAATGAAGTAACCTCCTAGAGAAGCAAATCTATATTACTTGCATGAAAGTGTTTCCTAGCATTTCAAAAGAAAAAAAAAACAAGCTTAAAAGAGTAATACGACAAAAAGTGTGTGTGTATATATATATATATGTCTCATAATAAGTGTATTAAAACTAACCAGTAGATGGCACCCTAGTTGCAAAACAAATGTTTGGTGTATTCCCAGAGTCAGAATACCCTGAATAAAAAAAAATCAGTTTGTGTGTCTTATCTGTTAACTTATACTGGAAAATGAACCCTAATATGTTCAAAAATTCTTTTCATATTCCTACAGGGTTAGAAATGTCATCACATTCCATGTCTGACCCTTATTCCCTACCAAACCTTACATTTGGTATGCAAGCAACACAAGAGTGCTAATTCTCTACCAAGCTCCCTCAATGCAGTTTAGATGCTGCCTAGCAATTCTTCTGTTTCATTACAATGTAGTTGACACTCTCAGCTCTCCTGCTTCCTCTCCCACTTGGAATACTACCTGCAGCCATCATTGCCTAATTCCTTGTTCCTATTCATTGCACTGATCTGTGAGTTGAGGAACTCAGGGCATTTAGGGGCTTGCTGAGCACTGAGATGGGAGTAGGTGGATCACCTGCAGAGTGAGACAGGATGTTAAAGCAATCCAGTCTTGTTTGTAAGGTCCAGACTTTGGCATGTTTGCCTGGCATTCCATGGAGAGCCCGGCTGCGAAGGTAATAATTCTTCCAGAAATACTAGTCAATCAGACACTTCTTAAAGTTATAAGTCTGGTGCTTTCATCCAACTGATATAAATACAAAATCATTTAAAAAATATACTTACATATTTAAATGGATATGGTCTGCTTTACTTCATATAGTTCCCAAATCCCAGTTCCTTTCTGGCATGTGTTTTTTGGTGTTTCTTTATTCTAATCACCCTGTAATAATGTTTTATGGCCAACCTAAATTAATACTTTCATACTTACCATTTTTATGTATCTAGTTTTCTATTGTTCCATAGTTTCTTCAAATAAGAACTACTAATATTTGCTTGGAGGATTTGTACGATATAGGGTATTGGGTTGGAAATCCTGGATACTAATGCTCATTCTAATCAGTGATCCAAATGTCAAACTTGTAAACTCCATCTACAACCTGCATGTAATTTCATAGTTCAACACTAGGTGGTATATTTGGATAGTTTTTGTGAACAGGTGATTTTTTTCCCTGTCAAGGTTGTGTATATGGCAATCACAGTTTCTGTATATGGTTTTTGCTTCACATGAGTCGGTGCCTTCCAAAAAGATTTTAGTATACTATCAATAAAACAGATGTGTAATTTCTTTTTTCTAATATGAAAGTTTGACACCGAGAGAAAAAGTAAACTCCATTTGTACATCGAGAAGTATGTTCCTGAAATACTTTTGTTAAAAGTATTGAAAGTGCAGAATGTGCAGTTAATTTTCTTTTTATTGTTAGTGTATGTGTTTATATTTTATTTTCCTTTCTTTAGATATCATGAATAATATTAATCAGGGTATTATTTAAAATGTAACTAACCAATATATTTGTATTCTAGGTATCTTGCTAATCGCACCAAGAGACACACATTGGCCATGACTAGTCCCACAGCTGAGATTCCTCCAGAATTACAACGTCAACTAGGGCAGCAGCAGTCTTTTAGAAACCGAGTCTGGCCCCCTCATCTTATCCCTGACCAGCACCGGTGAGTAATTAGTAACGGCCATGTGAGTCAATGCAAACAGCACAGTATAGCGAAAAAATACTATATGTTTTAGGTGTATGTCTCTCAAAAGTTCATTTATTTATTAATATTATTATTATTATTATTATTATTATTAATAATAATAGTGTTATTAATAGGATTTATATAGCGCCAACATATTACGCAGCGCTGTACATTAAATAGGAATTTAATCCCAAACTGTTTTGGTTAGTGTATGGAATGGTTAATACCCAGCAGGTCTATTTGAGACAATGGTCACTTGGACAGGAAGAGAAATATTTAAATTTCCTCAGCGGGTACATAGTAGTAATATCCCTTTTCTACGATATATTATAAAAAAAAAAAACACACGCACTTTAATGATGGACATCACAATCCTTCAACTTGTACAACAGAGATTTTGAAGCATATTGTACACCACCATGGGTTATTCATAATGTCCGGCCTCATTGTCGCAGCTTGCTAGGAACACAGCCAAATCTAAAGGTCTTCACAGTTAATGCAATCTGTTATTTCATTCCAGTGTTTTTTTTAATCTGTCTTATCTGGGAAATATGTATTGATTAGTGTTATGGTATTTTAATGGTTGGAGAACAAAATGCCCTGTGGTTTTCTAGGAAGCATGTTTTAAGGTGTCCTTACAACCTTTGGACAGTCAATGTATACTGCAATGTGCAAACTTTGTTCAACACCCACTGATTGCCACGCTGGAGCAAATAGAGGAGGGGGTGCTGTGTTTTCTCAGCATAGTCAGCTGAGCTGTGACCTTGTACAAAATCCTGGTTAGCAAGTATTGCATTGCTTTATTTTCCCTTAACCTCTCAGGACATATATATGTAAACAAGAGGATGTGGTTAGACTCAAATTGCACAATTTTGATGAAGCATTTTATTATAAAAAAAAAATCTTTTTTTTTATCTGTAAACCTTGTTTTTTTTGTTTTTTTTTTAATAAGTTTATAAAAATTTTTAAGAAATGGTTTGGACAGGAATTTTTAACACACCAATAAATGGAGTTATACATTTATTAAAAGAAAAAAAATGTACGAAAAAGCTAAATTTTTGGTGGACTAGAGAAGGATCAAAGCCTTTTGTTTTTTAAGTTTTCTTTCAATGTCAGTATTTTTCTTTCCCCTAAAACATTTTTTTTCTTGCTGTAATGGCAACTTAAAAATGTATTTTACACATTTCATTAGTCTGTCCCAGAGATGAAAGTCACCAGTACAAGTATATAAAATTATTAAGGTCCATTCACACCCATCCTTCATGGTGCATAAGTTATGGTATGCATGGGCTAGTAACAAACCAGTACGAACAAAAACTATTAATGCCAGTTCTTCCTGTCTGTTGCTGAATTCCTTTATTTTTTGCCTTTAGAAAGCATGGCCAACAGGCTATGTTGCCCTGTTAGAAGCTTTCCGACTTCAGCTTATTACTTGTGTATCTTGTCAGTAAATATGTAAAGGGCCAAAATATGTAATGTCTGCCAAATCCACTGTAAAACACTATCGGTTTGAATTTTCCTTTCATTTCTACTTTCTATTTTTGCATGTCTGTTATAGATGGCTTGAATGTCTTGCATCTTAGTGGGTGCAATAGGTATTGCCTAAGTCCTACAAACATGATTTTTTTTTCTGACCCCTACATTCTTAAATCAGCCTCCCATGTATCTTCATAGCTCTCACCATTTTTAGATCAAAGGGTCATAACCCATGTCTTGGTTGCCCAAAGATTTCAGGGTCTGAGCCGAACGTTGTTAAATTTCCCAAAACTCAAAGAGGGGCAGTCAACCCTGATATCCTCTCATAGAAAACTGCATAAGAAGTATTCCATGCTAGTGCTTATGAGTATCGGGTTACATCTGACCTCCTTTCACGATTCAGTGGTTAGCCAGCCAGCTGAGTTTGGTAATCTTGGTGGCTGTGATAAAAACAGCAGCTGACAAATACTGAACAGGGATATTAGTGGGTCAGCAGGTAGGCTTTTTACATGAAAACAGTATAAATTGACAATGTGAAAATTCATCTGTATTAATAATCCAAGATGAAAATGTTTAGAATATTGAAACTGTTAGAATGCCCATTTGAAGACTGTTTTTTATCTGCTTTCAGTTCAATGTATAAAGACTCCAATACACTTCATCTTCCTGCCGAGCGCTTTTCCCCAGTACGAAGGTTCTCTGATGGAGCTGCCACAATCCAGGCCTTTAAGGCTCACCTGGAAAGGTTGGGGAACCAGAACAGCAGCATTAAACAGCTTCAGCAGGTAAAGCTAGGGACATTATTTAAAGCAGTTACTAATAATGAATGTGCAATTTGTGTGCATATTTCTTTGGGTCTGTTTACAACCAGTGCAACAGATTGGACTTTTGAAGATAGTGTGACCAAAGAGCAGCTGTCTAGTTGTGCTGCAACTATTAACACTTATTTTAGTGGTAAATTTAACATCTTACAGACCTTAGGTCTAATTTACGGGTTTCCCCATTCTTAAACATTGGTTTTGAATTTACATTCTTTCCAATGATCTTATATTATTGTACAAATGAATCTTTAAAACGCTCATTTGATCATATTGGTAGGCATTCTTCACTCCTCTTTCTTATCTCGTCTGGGGGAAAAAAATAAAAAAGCCTTTATAAATGTACACAAGCACCAAATGCTGTTTTCAGGCACTTGTAGGAAAACATTTGTGTAAACCAGATCATGTAAGTGTTAAAGGCCACTTTTTAAAGGTGCACATTTACAAAAAATAGATCTCTTCTTATCTTGCAATAAAAATTAAAGAAGCAACAAATTAGCATTTGCAAATGATAAGACAGCTTTTATAATTGTACCCTATTGTATTGTCCTTTTAACATAAAGTAAACAACTTAATCAAATAAAACTTTAAGGTTCAACCTGTCCATACAGTATCGAATGTCTCTTCAGAAATGTAGCTGGTTGTGTCCGTATGTTGCAGATTGTGTCTGTGCAAACACGTTTGCAATATATTAAGAATTTAATTCGTGTGTGTGTGTGTGTGTGTGTTTTTTTTTTTCTTTTAGAATTTCCCCAATTCTTTTTTTAAGTAAAGGTAACAGATTGTTTAATTGACTGTGCCATAATTTTTTCATCCTTATGATATTTATGTTGATCAGTGCATATGTATTTTGTGTGGATCTGTTAGTGGGGAGGGATGACAGAAAGCATTTGTTGAAGAAGGTGCATCTGGTGTTTGTAGTGCTAATATATGCATAAAGATTGCATGTGTGCTATGTGATGATTAGTAACTTTGTCTTCATTTAAGGAGTGTGAGCAGCTTCAAAAGATGTATGGTGTAACCATGGACGAGAGAACTCTGGAACACACTCAGCAGCAACACGTCATGTATCAGCAAGAGCATCACCACCATATCCTGCAGCAGCAATTTCAGGTACATGCTTACCTGCTGTCATTAATAATAATGATTCTGCATCTTTTTTTGTACACTTCAAATTACATCTAAAGTCAGAACAAAAGGTGGTCACGTTGAGGCAGCTAACCAGAGGTTAGTGAACTATCCTATACTACTTTATCAGAAGCTGCCAGGTATGTGTGAAGTTGTAAAATAGTAGCTGCTGAACTGTCCACATGAATTAGACCTCATCAAGTCAGCATAGTGTAATCTAACCTTCTTTATGTTTTATATTTAAATACTCTAAACTCAGTGTGCATCTTAAATTGATGACTTACAATAAAATTGATATCTACAAAACTTACCAATGCAAACTATTGCTCAATAAATGGTCATATTGTGCACATTTGAGTTATGAGCCCCAGCAGGTTATATATACAGTTAGGTCCATAAATATTTGGACAGAGACAACTTTTTTTCTAATTTTGGTTCTGTGCATTACCACAATTAATTTTAAATGAAACAACTCAGATGCAGTTGAACTGCAGACTTTCAGTTTTAATTCAGTGGGTTGAACAAAAAAGATTGCATAAAAATGTGAGGAACTAAAGCCTTTTTTACCGCAATCACTTCATTTCAGGGGCTCAAAAGTAATTGGACAAATTAAAAAGCTGAAAATTAAATGTTCATTTCTAATACTTAGTTGAAAACCCTTTGCTGGCAATGACAGTCTGTAGTCTTGAACTCATGGACATCACCGGATGCTGGGTTTCCTCCTTTTTAATGCTCTGCCAGGCCTTTACTGCAGCGGGTTTCAGTTGCTGTTTGTTTGTGGGCCTTTTTGTCCGAAGTTTAGTCTTCAACAAGTGAAATGCATGCTCAATTGGGTTCAGATCATGTGACTGACTTGGCCATTCAAGAATATTCCACTTCTTTGCTTTAATAAACTCCTGGGTTGCTTTAGCTGTATGTTTTGGGTCATTATCCATCTGTATTATGAAACGCCTCCCAGTCAATGTGACTGCATTTAGCTGGATTTGAGCAGGCAGTATGTCTCTGAACACCTCAGAATTCATTCGGCTGCTTCTGTCCTGTGTCACATCATCCATAAACACTAGTGTCCCAGTGCCACTGGCAGCCATGCACGCCCAAGCCATCACACTGCCTCCGCCATGTTTTACCGATGATGTGGTATGCTTTGATTCATGAGCAGTGCACCCTCTGTATTTACTTTCATGCAGTCTTCTCTTTATGGTAGACTTGGATGTCGATACGCCTACTTCCTGGAGAGTGTTGTTCACTTGGTTGGCTGTTGTGAAGGGGTTTCTCTTCACCATGGAAAGGATTCTGTAATTATCCACCACGTGGACGTCCAGGTCTTTTGACCTTGCTGAGTTCACCAGTGCTTTGTTTCTTTCTCATGATGTACCAAACTGTAGATTTTGCCACTCCTAACATTGTAGCAATTTCTCTGATGGGTTTTTTTCTGTTTTTGCAGTTTAAGGATGGCTTGTTTCACCTGCATGGAGATCTCCTTTGACTGCATGTTGTCTGTTCACAGCAGGATGGAAATGGCCTTTGAGTCAATTTTCCAATTACTTTTGAGCTCCTGAAATAAAGTGATTGTGTAAAAAAAAAATTAAAAAAAAAGGCTTTAGTTCCTCACATTTTTATGCAATCAGTGCTACTGAGTTGTTTCATTTAAAATTAGTTATGGTAATGTACAGAACCAAAATTACAAAGAAGTCGTCTCTGTCCAAACATTTATTGACCTAACTGTATATATCCACTGTAGTATTGATAGGTTTATAGAAAGGAAAATTTTGTGCTGTGCAATGTGATTGTGTAGTTCTAGTAGGAACAAATTTATTGTCCCCTCATAAAACAGTTGTTCAATTCCCTGCAAACCTTCAGGATTGGTCTGATTTGCTGTCACTGTCCTAGATTTGACCAGCCTGCAGGGACACTCTCATGAGAGAATAATGAAGGCTGCAATTACTTATCCTTTTTATAATACTAATTCCCTGGCTCTCATTCTGATGCTTTGGCTCCAGTACTTTCTAAAAAAAGCCACAAATTTTTAACATTGCTAGTTCCAGCACTGTGGATGAAACATACTGAAGTCAGATACAGCCAGGTATTGACCATTTTTAGGAGGACGCCTGCAATAGCAACTACCATCTATATTTTCTATTTCAATTGATCCACCCTGTTAAAAGCAAATATAATAAGGTTTTTGTTATATTTTAGGATTGTATCCGTTCTGCACAACCATCACCTCCTCTTCAGTCGGCAACCATTGTAACTGCCGGGGAGAATCAGCCAGCCCTGCTTACCCACCAGCTTCAGAGGTAATGTATTTTTCCCCCTTGGTAAACTAGAGCTGAGTTTGTGACTGTATGACTGGGGCCACTGAATTTGTGGAAAATTAGGTAACATATATGTATTTCCCACGTCATACCTGACACCACAGACCTCTATGCTTCAGGTCAGTGTATTTATTTATTTTTTTTAATTAAAGGTTTTTTACCTTTCTTAAATGTCTCTTCTAAAAACTTGATGATGTCATAAATACATAAATATACTTGTATATTTGTATGTATTATGGAAACTATTCATTTTTTTAGTTGAGGTTTTTTTGTAATCTCGTGCACACATTCTCAGTTTTTGATTGGGTTAGAGGTGTAAACTTGTTTCTGTGTGCATTTCCATTGTTGGCATTGGGAGCTCTTCTGCCACATGCCTATCTGTTATTATTTATCTGAAATGTAAAAACTGGATTGATGTAATGAAGTGCAAATAGATTTTCACTTAAAAGCAACTGTATACAGCATTTCCCAATATGTTTATTTTTCTAATTCTTGGGGGGGGAGATTTTTTGTGTTTAAATGTTGTTCATTTTTTCTGTTTCTTTTCCTTTTCTTTTAGACTGCGAATTCAGCCTTCCAGCCCTCCACCAAACCCAGCCAGCAACCACCTCTACAGACAGCCAAACAACAGTCCTCCGCCATCCACCAGTGCCATGCTCCAGACACATGGTATATATTCCTATCTCATCAACATGCTACAATTTATCTAGTATATGTTTCTAAGTAAAACATTTGTTTTCTTGTTTTCCAAGGAGCCCCCCCTTCCACACAGTATCAAGGGATGCCTACTCACAGTGGTCTTTACCAGCCCTCTAGCAGTAGCTCCCCTCCGCCTTGCATTACACTGCCACGCATAGGCATTCAGCAGCAACAGAACCAGCAGCAGTCTGCACAGCAAGTCACCATCCAGGTGCAAGAGCCATCAGACTTGTCTGGAGCTTCGCGGGCTATCCCAGTTAATCCTTGTGCCAACCACATACAGATGCAGCGAGCATCGCTTATGGCTTCTTTGGGCAGCTACACCCACAGACCGTTATCTAAGCAGCTGAGTGCTGACAGTGCTGAAGTGCACAGGTAAAATAATGGGCAAAAGAGGGTGGATTATTGAAAAAAAAAAAAAAAAAAAAGACAATGGAGTTTCCTGTGGTTAAATTAATAACTTGGTTTCATGGTTGTTTGAAACAGAACTTATTAGGTTTGCAAAAAAGAACAGATATTGCCATGGTGTTGTTTTTCCATTTGCTTGAAACTTGTTACTTGATGTGTACTGTAGTTATTGGTAGTATGACAAGTAGGGCAGTATATTTTCATGCTGTGTGGTATTTACACATATGTTTAGGCTTATATGGATATAAGTGGAATGACCAAAGCACAAATGCCTAGTGTAGTTAAGTGTCTTTGACTGGAAAGATTAGGTAACAAATGTGCTTTTCACACTTCTTAACTAACACCACAGCCCTCTATGCCAGAGGACCTCAACCCCCGTGCCGTGGATCGATGTTGGTCCGTGGCTGGTGAGTTGGGGGTGCAAATGAAAAAAGGCAGAAGCACGGGCAGCGGGAGCGCCGGCAGCCCTCCTTACACTGTTCTAAAGCTAGTGACGGCAGGAGGGCAACCAGCGGGAGTGCAGGCGGCTCTCCTCACAGTGCTTACACAGGAACTGCTGAGAATGGCAGAGCAATGTATGTAAGGCTTACACTTCTCTGCAGCTCTGCCACCTGACAGCACCCCATCTCTCTTACACTACTCTGATATTCTCAGCTAGTGTGCTGACAGGAGGCCGAGCTGCTGAGAATAGCAGAGTAGTGTCAGCTGTTCATATACCGGACTGGGAAAAAATGTTTATGCTATGTTACCAGGCCCTGCTGTTAGAAAGGTTGGTGACCACTGCTCTATGCTTCAGGACCATACAGGCTACAGATCAAATAAAATAGTCTGTAAATTCTGTTGAAAAAAAAAATTGAATAGTGTATACCTATACCTGTGAGAGTGTTTGATACACATGTATTGAAATATTTGTGATATGTGTACACATCCAAGGCTTTTCTATCTGCTAATTGCAACAGGGAAGAAATAATGATGTCTGTAATATGAAAACTAGTCAGCACAAAAGTTTAATTGCTTTAGGTTTAATGTGAGAGCAAGTTATAGACGAGCAAAATAACATCTGTAATAATTATATGCAGACCTGATATAGCCATACTTTTTTTCCTTTTTTTTTTCCAGTCTAAATATGGGCCGTTACTCTCCCTCAACAAACTATGACCAGACTCACCTGCACCCTCATGTGTTCTCTGATCAGCAACGGGCTCCCCCTACAGGTTACACTACACAAGGAAGTGGGGGGTACACCCCTACTGCTAGCACTAGTTATCATCAGGCCTTGAAAGTACCTCAGCTAGAACAGTACCCTTCATTCCCGCAAACCCCCCAACAGAACTACACTGCATCTGCTCTGCAGCAGGCCTTGCTGTCACCCACACCTAGCACGTACACGAGGCACCACCAGCAACTACCACACATGCTTCAGGGTCTGCTGTCCCCACGACATTCTCTGACTGGCCATGCAGATGCACGCCTGCCCCCTGCTGATTTTATGCAGCTTATAAAACAACACCAGCAACAGCAACAGGAGTTGAATGAACTGTTCAACCAGCACCTGAGTCAAGGAGACACAGGCAACCTTTCCTTCCAGAGTCCTCCTGAAACTTACCACAATCTTCTTCAGATTCGAGCACAAGAATGTATGCATCAAGCAGCACCTACTCCTCCACCACCCAGATTTCACCCATCCATTCTACATTCAGAAAGCATGGAGGAGGACTGTACCGGAGAAGGACATAGAGTGGGGGAAAGAGAAACTGTCAGAGGTTTAAGCAAACCCCATCAAGAGACTGGGCATGGGGATTCAGAATCTCTTCTAGGGACATCGGCACTCAGAGAACATGAGCTGGGGACACAACAGTATCAGCCACAGAATTCATACAGTGGGACCAAGATTACCAGCAGAGGTAATTGGAAAAGGACAAATAATGCTGACTATCAGTAACTGGTTACTTAAAGTAAATGTAAACCCTAACTGGAGGATGCTTAGCTCACTAAAGTGCCATGTAAAATAAATGTTTTTTTTTCTTTTAAATAAAAATACCTTTTACCATTTTTTTTTATTTTGTTATATCTCCGTGCTGCAAATATCCTGCAGCCTCTTTCTGTCTACATTCATGCACTTTATAATAAGCTGCATGACATTTCTCAGGAGGGGTTTTTGTCAGAGGACCCTGTCTGTATATTGTGTGTTAGACTTGCCTCCCAAATAAATACTAAGTGGGGGGAAAAGTGCCTGAACAAGGACTTTTCAGCAGGATAACCCAAGTTTTTTTTAAATCTGCATATGTAAAATTACATAAATATGTTATATGAGGTTTTAGTGATTGGGTTTACATATACTGTTAAGAATTACTTGCATTAGTATAAACCTTAAAAAAAAAAAAAAAAAAAAAAAAAAAAGGGGGTAAGCGTGTGTGAAGAGAAGTGTACAAAGTGCTTGTTAATATTAAGTTATTAAAAAATAACTGTCACTGTGGTGAATGAGTTTATGGCTTGAACTATTATCTTAATGAGTTGTTATCTGTCTGCTTCTTGGACTTACTTCAAGAAGTCCTTATAATCCAAGCCTTTGTATGTATAAAAAAGAGATCCTGTTGCCACACTGTACATTTCAATAACAATCTACCTAAAGTAGAACTAAACGTGCATTACGCATGTCTCCCCGTTCCCTCACAAGGCGCTGGCCTCTTCTTCCTTACCTTCTGGTAGATGATCCTAAACCATCTTGAATGTCCGGCCTGTAAAACATAATGCCGGGTTTCCTGTCAACCAAAGCTGATGTTGAGTGTGCACAGCCCAACTTTTTGCCTAAAAACCGGAGCGATCAGACAGAGAAGAATATTTGAAGAAGGGACATTGTCTGTCCCTTTCTGCATTAATGGACCTGATCATGGGTTCTAAAAAGTGGAACTTTAGCATAGCTTTAACTATATATGTGTATTTACCATTTTATGCATGTTATTTACCTGTAAATGTCTCCATTGTACCAAAAGATCTGAGACTTCTGCTTGGTGCCACCTTCCTAGGTGTAAAGTCCAATGTCCCAGCAGACTCAAGGTTGTCACCTAAAGTGGAAGTAAACCCAAAACAATAAAATCACACCTACCTTCAATCCTGCAGATCAGTCTATCCGTCGGAGGTTTCTTCCATCGGGTCCCGCGTTGTCTTGGTATCCGTCTTCGGCCGGGTTCAGAGGGAGTGTCAGGCGCCAACATCTTCTCTCTTCTTCTGCGTTCTTCCTACCTCACCCGATCTCACACTGCACAGGCCTGAGATCAAGTGACATAGATTGGGAAAAAACTTGCCGATCTCACGGTGCATGTCTGACATCAGAAATTTTTTTCCCTATTGATGAAAAGGCTGCTACTGCACATGCCCCAGAAACAAAATTTTTACTTTAAAAGGGTTGTCTACCCTTTTATGTAAAGTAAAAATTCTGAATTTAGGTACGCTTTAAGTGACACGCTATAATCTACCCATTAACTGCTTCTCTAGCAACTACATTAAAGGATATGTAGGAAGGTTAGAGAAGGTGGTCAAATCCCTAGCTACTTCAAAGTCAAATTGCAGGTTTTTGCTTTTACCTGCAATTGTTTTGCAGGTTGGGTCTCAACCCAGGGACAAGGTCTCTTTATAGTGTATCTAAACCCCAAAAGATTTTATTATACCTTAGCATATCAGACTTTAGTCAGACTTAAAGCAATTAATTTTATTTTTACCTGGTAATGTGGCCAATAACACACTACCTATCTTAGAGTGACAACACACACTCACAATACTGTACATATGGAGGAGCAGTATTGTTACTTGAGGATAGGAAGTGTGTTTGGATTACCAAGAGAGTTTGCAGGAAATCATATATGGTATACCATACCAAAAGGGAACAATTTCATTCTTAGATTTTACATACCTTTCAATAAAAAAAGACACCATTAAATACAAACTTTTAATGCCCATCATAATACATTGCTTATTTGCATAATATGGCAGACTAAAGCCTTGTATAGACATCCAATGGACTTCAGAGGATTGTCTCCATGAACAATCTTTTGTGATCGTTTCCATTGACTGATGATCGAACGAGTGCTGTCCACACAGCGCCATTCTGTTCGGTGAAGAGGGAAAGGGGAGATAACGAGCAAATGGCACCCACTGTGCTCCACTCCATAGAAGTGAACAGTACTACCTATACCATCTTTTCTGGTACTTCATTTGTACCTGTATCTACTTAATTTTGTCAGGAGGATATTTTTTATATAACATTTGCATATGCTGAAATTGCATCCTGCCACCCTGGTATATTCTTGTTAGCTTACAGATGCCAGGATTCTAGCATGTACAAATGTATGCTCATGTGCTGATATAAGATACCCAAATAAATTAAAACTAGATGTGTACTAAGTTTAGGGGCTACTATAGTAAGCTCAAGATGCTGAGCTTTTAAATAAGGGCTATTTGGTAATTATAATGTAATATGTAGGCCACTTCATCACTCCTTAGCGAGTATAAGTATTTTTTTCTTGCTATTTGCAGTTTAACAGTTGTTTCCTTTACTTTGTAAAGTCCCTGCTGCAAATTGTTAAAGTGTCATATTTCCCCAATGCTATATTTAGTCTATGGGCATGATTTTACAACATATAGCCAAAGATTAGTAAAGTGCTTCAGAAGATGGTCAGAGATTGAAATCATTCTAAAAGGGAAGTTGGAGATTAAAAATCTAATGATGCATTATACAAAACTAATGGAAAACACTACTATTTTTAGCCCCTTACAATTTTTTATTTTCTTAGTTGTGCTCCTAGCAGCCCTCCTAAAAATTGCTTGTACCACATTTGATATTTCTTTTAGTAAGAACCATTATAAAAGATCAAAGAAAGCTACAGCTTGAGCAGCTAGGCTCTAAAGTGGTTCCCAGTCAGACTTGAGATGATTGAATACTCAGTAACTAATTCATTGACATTCAAGGCCCAAAATTGATTGCTTTGGACCAATTACAATTGAAAACAGTCAAAATGATTTCCCTATTTGTTGGGAAAATGATTTATTGGTAAAGTTAAATCTAGCTTGTTACGCTATACAAAAATCATCCCATGTGGGCACCCCATACGCAGATATTTTTACCAGTTTAAATGAGCAATGTCATAGTCGAGCACTTTATTTCTTGCTGATATGACAATTACCAGCATGTCAGCACTGTAAAATCTCTGTGATGAAAATGGACATGTTTTATTGTGACATAAGTGAAAATTAAGTTTCCCTTTCATTATCCACTTATAGAGTATATGTGATAAAAAGAGTTTTTCATCTTTGTAATAATACATTACATGCACTTTTTCCTATAGAAAAAATACCTGATGATTCTGACAAATATCGAGTGAGCTTAAATGACTGTAGTAAGCTAAACCACATCTGCTGTAATATATATACCAATTAGTATAGTCATTCCTACCTGTTTTCATCTCCTATGTACTACAGAAACCCCTTCCTTCTACATAATGTGTTTTATAATCAACCAAAAAAAAAATGAGCTAGTGCCTATATTAGATATTAGATATATTGGTTTTATGGCCACAATCGAACTTGTACTAATCAGTTTCTTTCTATTTCTGTTAAGAACCAGGAGCTACGGTGAACTGCATGGACAAAGCTTCCCCTTCTCATGCCATGGACGTTCCAGACCATAATGGTGTCCCTTACTCTCCCAGGTCGTCGGTTAGTGAACAAGCGCGTTCCAGGATGTTGCAGCGGCACCACACCATCCAAACTAGTGATGATGCCTATGTATGTATTTCATAGTTAATTGGGAGGATATATACAGATATTATGCTGAAGAAAACATTTATACGTGAAGATTAATAAATGTGAAGCATTTTGCAAATGCTATCTTTTTACTTACTTATCTTTGCTCCTTTTTACTATTTTCTATGTGAGCTATTTGGATTTCATACATTAGATGTGCTCCTATAACATATACATGATTTAAAATATCTGTCCTTTTGTGCATCAAAATGATTAAAAAATAACAAAAAACAAAACCATTCAATCAGTTTAGTGAGGTTATAGTTAGTTTTGATTCTTCCAAGTTAATCAGCCGTGGCAGATATTCTTGATCTTTTATGACTGATCAAATAAATAAAATCTTTTGTGTTGAAGAACTGATCGTAAGACCAAATACAAATCTACGTAATAGATCATTTAGATCAATTTTTCTCAACCAGTGTTCCTCTGGAGGTTGCAATAGGTTCATTGAGCAATGAGCAATTTGGGCCTCTAGGATCCGTTGAACTGACACCAATGATCTTTTTGGCTATCTGTAAGGGTGACATTTTTCCCACTCACCACCACATATTGTACTGTGAGCTGTGGATGTAGTAATTATATATAGAGAGCTTCCCTGAGTTTTATTTTAAGAGTTTCCACGTGGTTAAAAGGCAAGGAAACACCAATTTAGATTAGTATAGGAAAATAGTATTTTTGCTTAATATTTTTAGTTGACTGTATGCGCAGAACAGTGCAGTGTGTTTAATTAATGATGAATCACTTGTTTACCATCAGTCATATATAGATTTATTACTAATTGCTACATTTATGTGCACTATAAAAGTATTCAGAGCAGCATGGTTTTACTTTCTAATGTCTTTATTTTCAGGTGCAACTAGACAATTTAACTGGTATGAGTTTAATGGCGGGTAAGGCTCTGAGTTCTGCACGCATGGCAGATGCAGTTTTGAGCCATTCTTCACTTATGGGGAGTCAGCAGCTCCAGGATGGTGAGGAGGGTGAAGGTAAGTAGACTGTTACCATTGCTTGTTTACTGTTTACTAAGGGTATATATAAACAGCCATTTCTTCAACTGTTTCCACTGAAGTTTGCTGTAGTTCAGTAGACTGTGAACCTTATAACCCCTCGGTGTCCAAAATGTTGGGTTTCCCTTTACTTAGGCTACAAACACTTTTTTAAAAGACTGAACAAGCGCTGTACATATAGCACAGTTCTGCTGTATGAAGAGGGGAGGAGGGAGAACAACAGAGAAGCCCCCCACTGCACTCTCTTCCCTTCACTTCCATTACAATCGTTGCTCGTTTGTATATCCGCTAGGACGGATCCATGAACGACGAGCGCTGTACAAATGCCAGATTTTCGTCCGATTTCAGTCTTGGGGCAATTATCGGACGAGAATCATCTGACTTGTGTGACAATGGTCACTAAGATAAATAAAAGGGGTGGGTCCAGCCGAGACACGAACAGCAACCCTTTAAACACACTTTAACTGAGTATAGTGGAATGGAAAAGAACACGTATTGCCTCCTTGCCTTTAGCTGTATGACTATGCTTGGGCCTTAAAAAATGTAGAGGCAGCATTTTCACAAGAAATGTAAGCATTGCAAGCTTTTTTTTTTTTTTTTTTTACTATAAGTAAAGTTTTTACTATAAAGACGTAATACAGTTTTGTTTAGGTCCAGTTTATTAGGCATACCATTGACTGAATGCAGTTACACAAAAGTAAAACACCGATGTGTAGGTGTAAGAATTACAGTAAATTATAGTACAGTAAACTTTTTTCTTGTGTGTCTGTGGCTTTTTAACAGACTGTGAGAGAACTCCAGAAGACACAGATTTATCTGTTATTGGAGACAATGGGCAACATCTCTCCACCTCTTGTTACCCCACAACCATGCTACTGGGGTACAAGCACACGGATATGAACTTCAGTATGGAGCAAGCAGGCGTGTGAGCAGAGGTATGATTTTCAGGGTATGCATTTCTAGTGGCCAAGCTTATGCTGTAGTACTGGCCATATGTACAACAATTTTTAAGCTGTTTCAACAACTTAATTGAGGCATCCTGCTAGCTTCAATGTCTATTGTATTCTGGTTTCTATACTAGGTTGCCTTAAATGTTTAAATAAGTTTTCTAGTTATAGGCTGATTAAAAGCATTTCAATTGCCTGAAAATTATCATATGTCAGCTTTATAAAGTCCCCTGTGTGACAGCTTCTTGTGAGATTTTTTCCAGCTTATCTGCTACGAGTGGATTGAGTTCACAGTTTGAAATCTGTGTTAACACTTTCAGCATGGTTGTTTTCATTTTCTGTTTTCATCTTTTGAGTAAAGCCAAGACCATTTTCTAAAAGGGTTTTCCAAACCCTGAACACAGTTTCCCAGAAGGTGTTGCAGGGCGTTTGAAGAATATATGATGATAATGCCCCATAATGACCTTTCCTGTTTCTTTGTTTTTGGTTTGGGTACCTTGTTCATATTATGCAATATGTCACCCAAGTAAGTATATTTGGCATCTACTCTTTAAATGTAGATTATATTTCAACCAGTGAATAATAAAATCCCTTACTTGAGGGAGTAATGCTCCATCTTTTTGAGTAAAAGTGAGCAGCTGCTGGGGGGTGGGGGAGACAGAAATTTTTACACTCAATTTGGAATTTTGTCCAATTTAATGATCACTATTTGCTTTACCTTGTTTCACATGCAGTGAAAACCCCTTATGTGTCATTCATACATTTTACTTTTATTAAATTTATTGTACAGTACTTTAAATGATTTGTCTGTTCTGTTTTTACCTGACTTGTAAAAAAAATAAAAAATATTGTTCAAGCAAAAGCTAAATAATCACAAGTATAAAAGACTTTTTTTGTTCTAGGCTAAGTCTCTGATTCTTGTTTATTTAAATTACTAAAGAAAGTTCAATTTCATCTCTTACAGGTTTTCTGTCGAGAAATCGAGGGTCCCATCTTTCTGAACACCAACAGTATCTGCAGCTTTAGCGCCAAATTTCATTTGTACTCTTTCCCTGAACTGACTTGCCGTACCCTCCCCATCACAGATGGATTCTGGGATCGTCCCCCCATCATTCAATTTGTTTTATTTTATATATTTGTTTTACCTGTCCTCCCTTCAGAAATATGGGGGTATCAAAAATAAAAGGCAGGGAAAAATTGTGGGGGGAAAGACACCCACTCATTGATCAGAGAATAATCTGTGAACTTGTCACCCTTGCAAGCAATGGTGGGAAAAGGAAGAATGATTTTATTCCTAAGGTGCTTTAATAGCTTTGGCAGGATGGGAAATATTTGGTCGCTGAAATATACAAACACCAGCACAGAATTCTATATAGATGTCTGGCACCTATTGTGGCAAGAGAGACTGCAGCCTCACTATTGATGCAGCTGGTTCCTGAGCAGGGACATAAATCACACTGTAGCCTGTGGGTAACCAGTATAAGAGACTGATGTCCAAGGGTGGTGTAGCAGGAGTGACTAGTGCCTAGGGTGAACTTCTTTTTAGAATATAAATGTCAGCAGGTATTCCACAGTCTGCTCTAGCTTGTTTATTTTTATGTTCTGCGTCCTTGTTTTTATGTTGATAAATATCCACTGGGTCTGGAATCTTACTTATCAAGCTCAGTTTTACATAAATTGCACTATTTTATTTTAACCAGTATATCTGAGAGCATTTAGTTTTCTGTATCCTTCTTCCTAAGGTGTAAAAGGAAAAAAAAGAAAAAAAAAGCCAAAGAAAAGAAAAAAGGCCTATCCATTCACTGTGGGTAGGATGTATGTGCCATTTTATTTTTTAATGTTCTATTTTTATAGCTTATTGTGTAAAAGGGTCTATTTAGAAAGCAGCATTGTAAGATTTCATTCCTTATAGCCTGTATCTTCCAGTTCATGGCCAAATTCCAGAGAACTGTATCTTTAATGTCAAGACATTTGTGGCTGAGTTACATTGTATAAAGATAAGATGATGTGGTATAAAGGAAATTAAAGCAGAGCTCCAAGCAAATTTGAAAGCTACCCTTAGGTCCAGTTATGCATTCAAAACCATCTAATGCAAGCTATTATATTTGCACAAAATGTGTTTCTGTTGAAATCAATTAATTCCCTTTTACCCGAGTATTAAGTGTGGACATGCCAGCACCATCACCCAGGCAAATTGTTGCAATTCAAGATGGTGCTTTTCTAGAACTTTTCAAGCACTGGGGCTGCAGAAGTAGAGAGCACAGAATGTCTTCTAAGTGAACTCCAGCCTCTTTGTGATCTATCAAGCTGGTTTATTAGTCGGCAAATGACAGTTACCTAAATGTGGTATTTTATTAGCCATGTTGCTTTTTGACTATGTCGTTTGTCAGAGATAGCTAAAATACATATTACATATTCTGTTCAACTGTAAATATAGTGTTTGGCTGAAGTTCTGCTTTAATATCTTTTACTGGAAGCAGCATCCTATTGAGATAGTTACTCAGTAGTCTGCCAATGAAGGTGCTGGCACATAGAGTGGATGTATAAAGTGTACACACCCCTGCTAAAAGACATGGAGAATACGGAAAATTGTTGTCACAAAGATGATGACTGTCTTCCCTGCGTTCCTTGGTATATCCAGCTCTGTGGGATTTTTATTTATACCCTTCTCCTGACTGATACATTTTAACAATGGGATCCCTTTGATGCTTAGTCAGCTCTCCCTGTGAACCATGGCTTTTGCTGTAGCAGGCTAACTTTAGCAGGCTAAATGTCAGGAAAATTCTATGAGGACAACTAAACTCTGCATTTTATCAGTGGTGTGTACGATTTTTATATACACTGTAAGCATTGTGTTTTGTGTACAGAAAGGTTAAAATACAGAAAAGATTCTGAGAAACTTATAAAGACATTATCTTCAAAACACTATATCAGAAGTCAGAGTAAGTTTCTTACTAGCGTTATCTAGTAGCAGGTATAATTTTCCCCCATGGTTTAAGTACAAAATCTTGGCACCATTTTGCACATGATAAAGCTGCTGTCTTTTAATATGTATGTTGTAGCGACAATGCTGAGATGTGCCATGCCCAACTGTCAGCTCTTTAGTGTAGTTTTTTATCATTTGTTTGTATAGTATTTTGAGTATTGTATCTGTTGCTGTAATTATGGCTATGCTGAAATTTAGCATAAACACCCAAAGTGTCCAAGTCCTCCTGCCTACCCACCCTGAGAGACACAGATCCCACACAGTGCCTGTGAGGCCCTTGGGAGATTAGGCCTGGTGCAATATGCTACTTATTTTACATATGATTATTTTTATTATTTCTTTTTTTGTGTTTTGTCTGTCATTCATTATGGTCAGAATTAACCTACTGTATGCCAGGAGGATATAATTTCTATCTGGCTGCGAGTGGGTTAAAAAAAGATCTTGGTGTTTTACATGGAGTGTGTGTGGGGACTGTGTACATTTGTATGTATGTGTAAATATATCTGTGTATGGATGTATATATATTGAGTGTAAATTGGTCTGTATAAAGGCATTTGCTCCTAGAGATTGATATGTATGAGTGAGCAGTATGACATTTTGGCAATGCTTTTGTTTATCTCCCTTCTAATTAATCAATAAGGGGCTTTGTACCTAAATGACCTGTTGTGAGCTCACTCATGGAGGGGAGTTTAGACTGTTGGTTCTATATTTTGCTAGTGCAGTTTCATGTTTGCAATTCATGCTTTTTTAAGCCATAAAATCAGTTCAAATATCACTGATGCAAACAAGACTTTGTCCTGCAGTATAACCTGCCAAAGTATATATCTTACACATTACACGCACAGTGATTCCTCATCCTCACCTCTGTTGCCCTTTGGTTATCCATCTCCAAACTTCCATGTCTGATAAGCCCAGCAATCTCTAGTTTCAATATTAGCACATTATACAGCTTGAAACCTTACATCTGTTTAGTCCACTGTCACTTGTGGGCATTTATATAACCTTCATTCATTTTTTGTGTCTTGTTTTAAAGAGACCCAAAGATATAACCTAATTATTTACTGTCATTCATACTATGTGTGGTGCCATTTGGAACAGCGCTCCTCGCATAGTGTCCGATACATAAACGCATGAGACATGATATTTAAACCAATGCCTGACATTCTCAGTATATGCATTTCAATAAAGTGCAGTGTTTCTCAAACTTTCTAACATAGGGGAATACCGTGACATAACTTTCAGGGACCCCTACTATAATTACCAAATCCACAACTTGCACTGCATTAGTGCTGTGGTCAGTGGAAAAAATTTTTTATAGCCAAAAAAAAAAACAGTTGTGTCAGTGAAACTGACCTGAAAGGCGCAAACCTCCTATTGATCGAGGAACTCTTAGCAACCTCTGGAGGAACCCTAAATGAGAAACTCTGGTATAGTGTGTTAGTGTGTATGTCAGTGTATACAAAGTGATGAATGGAGCCAGCACCCATATTATAGAGCAGCGCAGATGGCCGCAAGTTTTTCATACTTGAAAAAAACTGTGTGGGCTACCTCTTGGCAGCAATCACGCTTAGTGATAAGTTTGGTGCCTACCATCGCTTAGGTGATTGAAAATGAATGGGAGCGCAGAGCCTCCCGGGATACCTACATCACACATCCCAGGGTGCGCTTGGCTCCTCCTTCTGCGCATGCCTGAGCATCTCGGTCATGCTCAGAAGAAATCCTTTCACCAAAAGGGAAAGAAATTGCTGATCCCACAGTGAGATCACCATATTTTTTCCCCCCCATCTACCCCCCCCAATCTCGCGGCTGCATCGGGTGACGTAGGAAGAACACGGAAGAACAGAGAAAAGATAGCTGCGTCTAGCGCAACAGCCGGAGGACAGATGCCAGGACGACGCGGGACCCGATGGAAGAACCCTCTAGAGGGATCAACTTCTCTGCAGGATTGAAGGTAAGTGTATTTTTTTTTTTTTTGTTTTGGGTCGTTTGTGGGTTTTCTTCCACTTTAGGGAGGGTTTAAACTTTAGAACGATCTACCATCATGGATGGATCCATTGATTCTGACCCTACGTCTATAGCTAAACTTTAACTTCTCTTTTCACGCTTTTGTTTCCTCTTCCCACTTTCATAAATAATACAAGAGAGATTTTAGTTTGAAACATTTCAGCCTTGTAAAAGTTAACTGCCCATAGTTTTGATGCAAATTGCATAAGGCATATTGCAAATGGTTAAACATTGTTACTTCCGATTTCCTTTCCACCTGGTGGTTTTGGTGATGTTATGAAACAACCATAGTTATGGCAAATCCAGACAATTTTTTTTCCGGTTCAATAAAACCCTGCCCCATAAATGGATGACATTAAATAGGTGACATTAATTATGGGATGAAGAATATGTGTAACCAGACAGCAGTCTGGAAGGTAGTGTAGGGAGTGGAGCAGTATGTCTTTATATACACACAGGTGTGTGTCTGTCTGTGTGTGTGTCTGTGTGTGTGTGTGTTGTCCCTGCACTCCTCACCAATTCATTTCAATAGTGGCCCAAAGAGCCTCTCTTTTCTCTTATAAACACAAATACCTAAACAAAGATATATATATATATATATATATATATATATATATATATATATATATATATATACTGCTTTATCTGAGCAGGTTTCCACTGCATATCTTTCATTTGACATAAGAAATGTTCCTTTTTCATAGCTCATTTTTCTTGTTTCCCTAAATGTTGTTATATAATTATTATTATTGGTAATAAAAAAAGAAAGAAAAAATAACTGAAGTTTGTGTTTTAAGAGGGTAGAATATATAGGTCTGCATGTGGGTCCTCACTTAAGCCCATTGTTGTGTTTGTTTTACATTTGATGTTATTCATTTAAACAAATTTTTTCTTTAATTTCTAAAATCTATGGTCATTGCACATCTTTAGTTTGTAGAGGGCCAACTAACTTGTCCATAGGTGACAGATGGAAGTAAAATGTTTTAAGAGGTGAATATAACATGCGAATACCCAGCAACTGTTTCTCAGTGGAGTTAGGAGGACAATCAGTTAAATGAGAGCGCACAGCCCAGAACTTTTGATTTTGTTTTAGACAAAGGGTAATTAAAGCTGAACTCCAAACATAAATAACAAACCTAAAATAATACATCTCTGTACTCCATGATACACTATTACATTTATTTTACAAAAGAGAAAGTGCACTTTGAAACAAAGTGCACTAATACTTTTTGCTCCTGATTTATCCAACCACTGCCTCCAGATATGCATTTTTGCCTTGATCCGATGGCTGAGGCCTTGCTGTTTTGTATACAGTATTATCTTTTCACTATCCAACTTTGAATGGAGTTCAGCTTTCAGGCAACTTTTATGTTGGTCTTTCACTAAAATTTTAATGAAAATCTTGGTATTTCAGCACTCTTGCTGCTTGGCGTTTTGCACTGGTGAATGAATCCCATTGACTTTACTTGTTCCGTTTGCTTCAGCAGTCCACCTACCAATCATCCACATAGGAGTTTTAATGAAGGATTATTCCAGATCCTTAAAGGAAAGACATTACAACTATCCACTTACCAACTTTCTGAATCTTTCGGAAATATTGTTAGTAGATTGCTGGTTGCTGGCATACTTGTTTTCTTCCTGGATTGGTCTAAATCATTGGTAAAGTTTTTGTCCTTTTTGCCATCAAAATTCACTCTTTTGTGAAATCTTCCTCAACCTCCTGAATGCTAAATCAAGAGTTTTGGGCATTGTTCTCATTTAGGAAAGTATTCTAGTCACACATTTTTTTCTGCTTAAGAAGCTAGATATATTTCCTGACATGAAAACAATTGGCAGTATACAGTTGTGTGGTAAGTGACTTTATTCTTTAGGATAATCTAATTCTAACTGTAATTATGAGAATGCCAAAAAAAGTTCTAATCTTTTTGAAAACCTAGGTGATATTTTTTTCCTTATTTATAATACTGCTGTGTCTATTCACTTTAGATATATTGATAATTTCTTCTCCGTTCTAACATGCAATCTTATGGTGTTCTGACACCCAATGGTTACTTTTTGACATTTGCACACATTTTTCTTTACTGAGTTATGATGCTAGGCCTAGCAGCAAAAGATGGGATGAGCAGTTGTAAGGATTTATAGTTGTGTGGTATGACACTCAGTACTATGGGACCTTAAAATGAAAATCCAGCAGTGCAGGCCTAAACAGGATTTACAAGAATACACATACACTGCCTTTGCATTTGGTTTAATACTTTTCCCAGAAGTTTGCACAGACCTCTTGAACAAAAGTGGCAGACATGCCTGCAACTTCCTTTGGTATATTACACCAATAGTTTTTACTTGGTCATATTCTTACATAATTTAATAAGTGGTGTCAGAAAAGTAATCACTGTTACTATAGCCGTAACACATGATTACATACTAGGGACACGCTCTTCCACCTAATGCCAATTTAAAAGTACATCTATGCTATATCCACAAAATAAGGGCAAGCAGAACTTGGTTTGCTTTTTTTTCTTTTTTTTTCTTTTTAATTCTTAAACATAATGAGTTTCAATTTAAGGTTGCAGTAGCACTGTTTACCTGTTCTGAATGCATGACAGCCACATTCCAACAACCTCTGATCTAATTATTGGATAGCTTCTTGGAGTAATGGTCGATATTCTGTATCTTTGATTTGCATGCTTTTTATATGCATCCTTTCTCTTCCTGGAATCTTTTTGTATCCTTTTATTTTCTTTGTTTTAAGATTTCTCTTATTTTATATTCCTGCCTGATATGTTGTTTGCTACAGAGAGTGGCAAACATTCCCAAAAATAGTCATACGTGGTGCATACCGCATACACGTCACACAAACATTCGCCTATATGTACCCCTTTACATCAACCAATGTATATAAAAAGCTCATACAGATGATCTTAAGAGTTTATGGACATAAGACTTGAACTGTTTTGTGACCATCTAACTATCTGAGTAATAAAGACCTGGCTGTGGTGGAATTTCTTGACAGACACAAAAAGTGGTACACACAGGCTTATACATCTTGCCTTGGCAATATATGTTTTATTTTGGGATACATTAATTGGTGACTGGTTTATTGGAGTTGATGATGCCATCCCAACATTTAGACCATTTATTTCACTTCAGATACAGATGGAGGAGTACAATGTTTAGTTTTACAAAGCTTCTTTTATATTTAAGATACCTACACTTTAACCCCATGGGCCACATCAGCAGGGTAATTCTATTTCTAGTGACAGAACCATTTAAATTCAACTTATATTTTCCTATTGAGTTTTGAATAAACAATTCCTTGCTTCAGTACTTCTCAATTACTAGTGATTATGCTTTTGCAGTGTTTTGGACAGGGGTGGTCCAGCGTTATCTAGTTATAATGAAAGTTGATTTTCAATAATTCTGCTGCTGGTAAAGTTTTGCTACTGAAAAAATCACCCTTGACCCATAAGATTTTGTTGAGGAAAGCCAAAGTAACCAAGCCCTCCACTAAAATACTGTGAATTACAGCTATTTGTGTGCTGAAAGTGATGTGTAAGTACCTGATTAAGTAAAGCATTAGTCACAAAATGTGAGACCAAGTTTTCATTGGTTGAATCCACACACAACCTGAATAAACAAACCTATTTCCCTTGGGGTAAAAGTTCCCACATGTAGATATATATTGCTGTCTTTCACCCCAATCCTTTTAGCTTACATGAAAATGCAAGGGGAATAATGACACTTTCACCCCTCATTTTATATTAGACCAGGGAAAAATACAGAGATCGTCTTTGAACTCATTAATAAAAATGCAGTGGTGGTTTATTTTCCAATATTGACTTAAATTAAAAATATTTGAATCTAATGTTCTTTCTGTGTATGCCTTTTGAACATTATTGGAAAATTTTGACTTTATTTTCTTCTTTGGAATGGTCTAAATAACCCTAGCTCCAACTCCTGTCCAATCTTTCCACTAGACCCCACAATGCCAGTCTTTGGGCCTAATGCTAAGTACACACGTGCTATAATTGTCGTTGGAAAGGTTTTTTAACAATCTTTTCCAACGATAAATGACTGCACGATGCATGAATGAGTGCTGTACATACAGCACTGTTCTGCTATATGGAGAGCGGAGAACTACGGAGTGGTACACCGCTGCGTGCGATCTCCTTCGCTTGCATTACGACTGTTCATCGTCCCTCGTCCGTGGATCCGCCAGGACGGTTGTTCAGACCATGAGCACTGTACATTTGCAAGATTCTTGTCTGATATCAGCCCTGAGCCAATTATCAAACGAGAACCATTGTACGTGTGTATGTAGCCTAAAGCATTTTTTCCAAAACGCTATTTCACAATGCCAAGCATAGAACCCCACAATAGAATTCAGAATGGTCCTGGAAGCAGGGTTTGTAGGACTCTAAAATAAAGGTAAGATCCAAGATCTAATGACAAGCAAGCAGAATTTGTAGATCGGAAGAATGCCCTTGTTTCTGGTTATATGGTTTAACTATGAAGAATACAAATATTACAAGATTTGAACATTCTTCAAGCATTAACAAAGTTGCCACAATGTCTTCAACAACTCCTATTTGGGTGAATCAATTCAAATAATGAAAAATAATTGTGTAATTGTAGGCTCAGGAAGAAAGTTCCAGGATGCTACATTGTGTGGGAACTGCTTTATTAGGTCCTTGGACCTGTAGTGTTACAACCTGGAATTAAAATTTGTTTTATTGACATGTTTACATGATTTTCATAACTTGCTTAACACTTAGACAATACTGAGAATACCATTATATTGGTGAAAACAGAGATTGTAGACATAGCCTTGAGAAGATCAAATAATTGAGAGAGTGGTATGTGTGAAGGTAAGGAGGAGTGCTGACATTTATTTGCACAAGCAGCTACCCTAAACGATTTTCCACTAATATTGCTATATATATATGCATATCATAGTCTCTCAAGTAATCAGAGCCCTCTGTATAAGATGTGTTTATGCAGCTGAAGATAACTTTATGAAAAGAATCGGTTTATTAACATACAGGCATAAAATAAATTGACCAGTGATCATATGAAGGAACCTGATAATGTCCCTTTGAAGTCAGCACTACTAATAACACATGGACAGGATATTCTCAAGGTTGAACTTAAGGTTGCTTTGGAGACCATTATGTCTCTTTAAATGTTTTAAAAAATTGTTGGTAAATGCAATGCTCTTCAAATAAAGGAAAAAAAAATGACCACCATGTGCATCTATATCATTAAGGTCTGCTGTCATATTAAAGTATTTCCATCTTCTGTCAGTGTTATCCATATATAAATACTCATAGCTAACAGAGGTCCAGTAACTTGTAGTACAGTCTGGCAGTAAACCTCAATGGCAGAAAAAGGCAGCAAGAGGTTAATAGTGTGGTTGGCAGATGTTATATGGAATACTGTTTTTGTCTGCCAAAAGTACCTGCTATGACAGTTTAATGATACTACCAGTTTTCCAGATCATTACTAACAATAAGTATCTTGAAACTCCACCTGTGCCCATGTATTATTCCCGGTATTCTGTAAAATGCAGTGATTTTTTTTCAGCTCCACCACCTAAGGAGATTAGTGGCTAAACATTTTTTAAAACTATTAATAAAATATGAAATACTTGTTATTTAACAACCATCTAAAGTTTCTGACATCCTTGGGGTTCTAAGACAAAAGATAATAATGTCACCCTATTTGTCAGTGTTTTGCCATCCAAGTTTACAGTTCCCATAACTGTGCATTTCGGAAACATATTTTTTATTGGTATGTATCCCTACTATATACGTCCTAATACTTCCCCTTTCAACATGTTCCTACCTAAAATACAACCTTACCAATCATCAAAATGTGCATGTTGACGAAAAAGGGTTTTTATGAAAACATTTGTTCATGGATAAGGACATGCTATGCATCCTGTAATTATCTTTGGACTTTGTGCCATTTAGTGATTGTAGTGTGAACACACAAAAAGATCCCTTTCTCGAGAATAACATGTTTAAGTTGCAGTTGTTACTGTGAATGTTGAAGACTTAATATGCCCCTGATCTTGATATGATCTTGATATGTTCTTGCAGCTCTTGATATGTTTTGCACAAGAGGATGCTAAATTGCAAAACTTGTAACCAATTTTATTTATACTTTTACCTAAAGTCTTCAACTTTTGCTTCATAGCTATGTAGACGTCCTGGTAGGTATATGGTACCTTCTGGCACCAGTGTTTTTTTTTCAGCACCTAGGGGTGATATTATAGTAATTTTAGTATTATTATTGGATGTTTAATTTATTCTGATTTTGGTTCACCTAAACTGGACTACTTGTTGCAGTAGCTTGTGGGTTGATGTTTGTTTTTTCATTCCACTGGAAAATACAAAGTAATGGTCTTGAGATTGGGGTCAGTTAACACATCCAGTGGTGGGAAGTTGACTAGTTAGTTGCTTTTATCAAAGCCAATCTATTATTGTCTAACCAACATCAGGAAATGAACAGCTGCTATCTGGTTGTTTCAGCAAACACATCTATTTTAAGCATTCCATTTATGAGATGACAATTAGCTGGACTGGGTCATGATGGGTTGAACATTTGATGTGCATTATTGTTTAGGTTTATGTTACTATGGCCATTTAGTTTATTCACAAAATTGATCACTGTTTTTATTACCAGGGAAAAAACTTACCTTCGGGGGAATTGGACCTTAGCAAACAATACTGTACTCCAGCCCATGATAACCCCTTCTACTACCAGGATGCCTCAGTGTTTTGTTAGTGCTCTAAAAATCTCATGCTTTTTCAGGACTAGCATATATTTTGCAAGCAAATTTTCTTCACTTTTTATTAGGCAAGGCTCTTTTTAAATCATTGCTAGCTCTGGTTTCTTGGTTTGGAGCTACCTTTTGGCTATCCTCGGGGTGGTGAATGTTATCTGGAAGCTTGTGGCACTCTGATCCTTCATGGGAGTCTTCCTTACATTGGGTCTTGGCAGTTATGTAAGACTTCATAGCCCAAATGGCCCAGCAATTCATTGACTGAGTGAACAGACCACAATCATGCTACTGTATTTTCTGCAAACTCTTTTATCTTATTTACCTATTCTGAACCATCAGCCATGAAGGTTCTATCTGACTTTGAATTGGTCCAATTATTGTCTGACAAACCTGTTCTTGATAAGTCACAGTTATTAGCTATTACTCTAAAATTAAGAGAAACGTTGTCTTTGCTGCTGTTCAAAAAATCAACAAAACTGCCCTTCTTATTTTACCACCTTTGCTCTCAAGCAAGGTCTCAAGCTCTAGTACTGCAAAACCTTGTGACATGCCTTCATCAGCCTAAGGTCCTCCCCCAATTCTAGTGTTTGTAGGGAGGCATTTACCATTTCTGGACACTCAGATTAATTACATTTTAGATGCTTGGTAGCAGAAAGTGGTTTCCAGGAGCTTTAAACTGTTATACACCCCACTTCCTCGGTTTCCTAATCTTCCTGTGTAAGCAAACAGATTAGTAGATCTCACAGGTCTTTTGAATCAGAGGGTCATTTCTGTAGTTCCTGTGGCAAACGATTTTACTCCAACCACTTCACCATTTCCATGCCTAGTTGGAGCATTCACCTTATGTTAGATATTAAGCCAGTGAATGAGTGCAAGAAATATCACAGCTCTTCACCTGGGAGACTTTTGATGTCTGTGGAGATCAGGGAGCATATCTGCATGTCCTTATCTTTTCAGATAATCATTGTTTGCTGAAGGCTTCTGGACTAAAGCTGCGTACACACTTCCAATTTTTATCGTTCAAAACGAACGACGAACGATCGATTGGGCAAAAATCGTTCGAAAAAAAAGTAACCAACGACGCCGACGATCCAATCCGATCCGTCGGTCCGGTCGTTCGTTTCCAGCGACTTTCCTCGTTCGTCGGCGTCGTTGGTTACTTTTTTGCCCAATCGATCGTTCGTCGTTCGATTGGAACGATAAAAATTGGAAGTGTGTACGCACCTTTAAGCTCCACTGGGTGGTTTGAGAGCTCACCTAATCCTCCAGATGAAAGACCCCCTTATTCAGATGCAGGTAGTTCCCAGCTCTCTGTTCTGAGTTTACTCCAAGTGAAGTTTGATGTTGTCCCTGGTGTTTTTCATTGAGGAGCTAGAACAAAAGCAAATCCTGAAGCCTACCTATTCGACCCTTAATTATTTATGACTCTTAAGACCCATCTAATATGTAGTGGCTAACACATTTTTTACAATTTGAATAGAATAGGAAATTAATACAACTCCTGTGTTTTTTTTCTTTGTTAAAATGGACTAAACTGTTTTCCCCCAAAAAGCTGACAGCAGGTTTTTTTTTTTGTTTTTTTTTTACAATAGAAGAGACTGCAAAAACTCTTTTCTGTCTGCTTGTCAGTGCTGTTCATTGTACAGTCTCATTACATGCACATGTGTGGCAGTTACGTCATACAGGCCTGGCAAATCAAGAGCCCAAAGACTGCAAACCTGCATACATATCAGGGAAGTCTGAGTATGCCAACCATCCTTATCTATATAGTTTTTATCAGTCTGTAACTCACAGTATTGAAGCATGAGGGCCACTGTGGTGGTTAGGAATAATTTCCTTTTAGGAAAAGTGATGATCTAAATATCAAACCCTAGGTAGACCTTTACAATGCACAGCTTTTAAACACTTGTTACAAGATTAAATCAGTAAACCTGGTTTTTACAACCCGCAGTGCTGTGTTCCCAGAGTAGTGAGCTTACACCAAAAACACATTGTTATAGCGACTTGGTCCCTTTGGTTCTTCAATAGCATTTTCATTTTATTCAGAATAATACAGATGACCTTGTAAATAATGGTAGTTTCTGCTCCGTTGTTTATTTGCATCCAATACATGCAGGAATCAGCTGAATGTAACAAAACTGCTCTTTATCTGAAGTATGTCCAAAGTAATTTTGTTTTGTTTTCTGGTTGATATTTTTAATTTCCTTAGGCTGGATTAGAAAAAAAATCTATAAAAGATGTAATAAAATGGCTGTTTTAAGTGATTTTTTTTTTGAGACGTAAAAAATAATTTTTGGAAGTGAATTCCTGAAAATAAACTTGTGATATGCAGATAAATATTGCTCTCTCCTGTTTATTTCAGTCCTAATTTTTAATTGCTATATACATGTTGAAATGCATAGCATTTTAGGACCAGTGGTACATCACATTCCTGGTTGGAAGAGCATACTGGATAATTGATTTAACAAATCATAGTCATGACCTTAATTTTTCATGCAAACTATTGTGACCTACTACAATGTTATATAATGCACACATATCCATTTATTTATAACATTTATGAGTAATTGTAAAGAGTAAGTATTTTTGCCTTTAATTGGCCTTTACATGTGCCCAAAACAATATTAGATAAACTGATCAAATGTTTAAGTAACAGTTGCATGCTATTAACTAGGTATTTTTTTTAAGCATTTGATTCAAATTCAATCAAATCTGACTATAGTTTACCTTTTAGGATGCTTTTTATGCAGAGAATGGGGGGCTTGGTGTCACCAGAGTTGTTGTGGGCATGGGTGGGAACGCCGTGCCCTAACTTTTCTTGGTAATGGGCATGCTTGCCCACTCTTTTTTTGCAAAGGATTCTTTGGTGGTCCATGGCTCTGGCCACGGACCATGTATCCCGTACGGATCGCAGGCAAGTTTCTTCCCCTTTGAGTGACACATAGGGAGGGGTGTAGTGGGGTGGGCATGTTTACATAACAATGATGTGCATGCATGCTCGCAATGGATAGTACCATGCCACCTTTATTTACAATTACACTCCTGGGTGTCACCATTATGGACAGTAAAATAAATGATGTATTATATTTCCTTCACACAGGTATGTGCTAAATGAGATATATTCTGCTTTCCTAAAGGTACTGAGCCTTTGTTGTTGGTTCCCCATATCTCTTCTTAGGACTATTCAAAACTTTGAAACAAAAGTTTATTATAATTTTAGTATTGCTATAACCACCTAATTAATCCATCATTCGGAAACTAATTTTAATTGAACTTCCAATTCAACTTAAAAGACCTCAGTGATTATGACTGGACCTTCATTTTTTTATTACAGTCCATAGATAACTTGATGGTAATTATGGGTTAAAATATAGAATACCAATATATTATCTTTACCCTATAAATGACATTTAGATTTTTAGGAAAAGCTGCTCATTTTAAGCATGTTCTGTTCCCTCTGAAGACTGAAAATCATGGCAGTTCTGTATATAATTAGTAAAAATCAGTTCATTGAACTCTCAGCTGTTCTCTAGGAACAGCCTACCAAAGGTCAGGTTAGAGACTTTATAGGAAGGTCAACATGTTTTCAAAGAACATAATCTACTATATCAGCAGTGGATTTGCAATGAGTGTGCTGGATTTTATCCAAGACAAATAAAGTTTACTTCCACTGCTAACTCTTTAATTGGCTATGAGATCATATAATATGTAATAATATGCTAACTCTTTATTGGCTATAAGTATAAAATGGGAATCCACAAAAAAATAAAGCTAAGGCATAGTAAGGCTTCCAATTTTTTTTCCCAATGAGGATAATCCCCACCAAGCACATATTACACAGGGCCATAGTACAAATTCATATTTTTGGCAGAAAACTAATATAAAAATATCTTCTAAAAACACTAATAGGTACAATCTTTAGGTAAACGATGTCAATTTTTGATTGAATTTCAGTCAGGGCAATTTATACCTTCTCAAATATCTGCAAAACGATCTTTCTGTCAAACCCATTATTTTTTTCTTGACATGTTTTTATAAATAAAGTTTTTCTTGGTAGTAATGTACCAATAATCACATTTTTCCATGATTGTCATAGGCTTGTCTCAAATGGCTGGCAATAAATATCGGCAATAGAGAGAAACCAGGGATAGGTCATAGGGCCCACAAAAATATCTTCTAGGCCAGTGGTCCCCAACCTTTTGGAGCTCGTAGACCACTAAATGCATGGACTCCGGGCCGCGCATGCGCAGGGAGCCGTGTGTCACTCAAAGGGGAAGAAACTTCCTCCAGAGTGATGTCATGATGCCAGAACCTGCCCACTCTCCTAGGTCTGAGCCTGTGATGGGCAAGTGGGTTGTGTCCAGCAACAGAGACACAACCCGCCCACCACCCTGAGCTTGAGATGCGTACGGGAGACATGGTCCAAGGCTTTGGCCAGTGTGCCCCCCCCAAGCAGGGTCTTTCTCCTGACCCCACTGGGGGTGCACCGTCCGGTGCCGCGCACTGGGAGTTGGGGACCCCTGTTCTAGGGAGCCATTTGTGACAAGCTTATGGTGACCATGGAAAAATGCAAATATTGATTTCTTTCTACTGTATTTCTGCTCATGGTCACTATTGATCACAGCAGCAAGGGCTATATAAGGGTAACTCTAAATATCCACCCAGTGCCTGATTAACCCTAGAAAAGTATTTATTTTTAGTAATCTGATGAAGCAGGCACATGCTTACAGTGGGTATATCAAGGGGGTTGAAAAGTGCCAACCAGGGGGTTCATTATACAAAATATATTATCTCTGTCTGCTATAAGCCTTCTTTATGACACATCATGCTAATGAACCATATGCAATCATACTATCAACCAATATCATGCATTGTGGTATAAGTGATAATGATGCCAATTGATGCCATAATGCATTGCATTAAACCCATCAGAAGTTCTCGAGCATGAACGAGACTCTCCAAAGCTGGTGGTTTGGTGTCCAATGTCTAGCACTGGGCTTATTGGGTCATTTTTGTTCCGGGATGCATCGGGTAACACAACCACCGTTACAGGTGGAATTACCTGGAGATGCTGAATGAGTTTGCTGTGCCACTTCAGGCAAGGAGTGACCTTACTAATGTTTTTTTTCAACAAGACAAAACCCCTCTCCACTTTGCCAGGGTATTCATTTACTTTCCTCATTAATATTAAAAACAAAGAATCACAAAATGTTACATTATTTTTTAAGTTTGTTACGTGACAGAGATATATTGTTAACTAACATATGAATCATGGTTGCTCCCAAAGCTGGTTTTATTACACGTAACTCAAAAAATGATGGGCATTTATAACCTAGATACCACATTTCCCAGATCAATGTCTGCTTCATCAGATCAAGAGTTGTAGAATCATGTACAGCATGTACTGTAATCCAGATAACTGGAAAGCATAAATTGCCAACAAATCAACAGTATCACCTCGGCACCAAAGGGAGTCCAAAAGGTAGGAGTCCACCATAAATGCCCCTCAAGCAAGCCAGGAGGTGCTTAAATATGTCACATATATATAAAGCTGGAAAGTGTTTGCTTGGGGACTATGGGCCTTCTAGGAGTAGAGCATCCTCCAGATAGAAATGGAGGAGTGAGGGATGATAACACGCCAACTGATGGAATAGCTTTTCAGGTGAAGGCATGTAAACTGGGAAAAAGACAATTCTCTTTTTAACACAATACAAACTATGGCTGTTTAAAAATCACAAAGGATTGTTAATAAAGCCTTAAACTGTGTCATCAACAACACTCAGCATTCCTGGGGACACTCCAAGATTATGGTCTGGAAATGTATTGACTGATGTCTGAAACCACACCAATGTGTACCAGTGTGTAAAAATAAATGTGTAACTCATCCTAAGCCTCATGTTTCTCATGTCTAGACAGCCTGGTGTATTTGATTACTCTGCAATATGTGCTCCAACTTTTTTTTCTTCCTGGAGAAAAACATTTTTTTTAGGATACTAAGTTGTAAGTTACCTTTAACCTTTAGGTAACCCATGGAAGTGGTATACTACTAAGTTAGTATACGTGGTGCTTAAAATAAAACAACACATACAAAGAGCACAGTAATGTTCTTGGCAAATAATATAAAACATAACGTTGATAGATCAGGGACACCTGTTCTCTCAAAACCCTTTTGGGCAGAACTTGGATTTTTCCAATTTGCAATTGGACAGCTACATCTGTTCACTAATTGTTTTTTGTTGTTGAACCATGATGGAGGTTCCAATCCCTCCTCACATTAAGCTAAAAAATTTGTACCATTTTTCAACCATGTTCTTTTCATCTGCAAATATTTACATACAACTAAATGTCCCTGGATTTCTTGTCCTGTGGACTGATCAGAAAGTGAGTGGATATATTTCCAATGTGTAGGATTGCCCCTGTCTATATTATTGTCAGTGTCACCACTAGAAGATCTCCCCTTTATTTCTTGTTGTTCTGATGGCAAGTAAAAAAATTTGGGTTTACCCCACACTTTCTTTTTTGGTGACAGTGGTCAGCAAGGCAAAGGATAAATCCCATTGACAGCAATCAAAACGTAAACGTTGTTCCATCTCCTCTCCATTTAAATCTAAAAAAAATAAGCAAATTGTACCTTTAAGGTCAATTTAACTGATACCAATGGTCATTCTGGCATTCATCCTACTAGCCAGCAATGTAAAAGACTTTCTTCTCACTGACCACCACACATGTGCTAGGTATTAAAGAAAGGGTTCCCTGCAGACCAGAAAGTTATTTCAAGGGTTCCCTGATGTTAAAAATGGAAACACTGCTCTAATGATTGAAATGTCATTATTAGGCAGAAACTAATGGCCATTGAGGGAACTGCAACTATGATGAACTACAATTGTTCTCTATGTCTAAAACTCCCATCTAAGGATACATTTCTTGTCCAAGACATATTGGTCAATACTTTTTTTTTCAACCGTGGTAAAAACGACTAAATTCTACTGAATTTTGACGAGTCAGTCTACCAAGTCCAGGCGACCAAACAACACTGTATGCATTTTCACGTCATGCAAGTCTTTACAAGATTAACGCATGTGCAAAGGACCGAATCTATGCATGTTTTGATAGGACAAAACAATAGGATTGAACATTACTATAAATATGAGTTTTTTTTTTTTTTTTATCAATACCAGATTGTTTCAGAATTTCTTCAGAGCAAGTTTAAACCTAAAATTACAGTGCAGTATAAAAATATATTATAGGCGCAATAACTGTTGTCACATTGGTAAGTACATATTTTTTATTATTGTTTTATTTTTACAGTTAGAACTATGTCAGAATCAAAGAAAAAATGTAGACAATATAATGTTGAATATTGAAATATAGTTTTATTCAGTCACCCACAAACAAGACATTACCAATGTGCTTGATTTGCCACAAAGTTTTTTTTCAATTGAAAACTTTGCGATTAGAAGAGCATTTGACCAAAACACATCCTGATAGAAAAAAAAAAAAAATTCTCTTACTTTCAAATGCTCAAAGATCAACATTCGAGTTGTCCAACTTTGGCTGATATGTTTTCAGCAGCATCGAAACAAGACAAGACAATACATAGATTACATGCCTAATTTCCTTGCCTAATGCTAAATCGAGAAAACTGCACACTATTGGCGAAGAATTGATACTGCCAGCTGTGAGTCAGGTTCTGTGTACTGTGCTGCACAAGCCACTAACTGATATTCTTAAAAAAATTGCATTTAACAATAATACAGTGCAGAGACACAATCGACAAACTGGGGATGCGGAGAGTTCTCCAACTGACAAAAGGTACCTGTCTAAAACGATTTAATGAACTCTTTGAATTAGTTATAAAGTTTTTTGAAAACAAAGATGATTGGTTACGAGAAATTTTTTTTGAAATTTAAGAATGATATAGCTTAATTTGACAGATTTGTACAACAAATTTAATGAAGCAAATCCCCAAACGAAATTTGGGTCTAAGGCAATTTTAACAGTTTCCAAATCTTTCTTTAGTGGAAACAAATGATGACGACATTCTAGTTTATACCCAGCAATTGGAAGCACTTCAAAAAGATTGTACAATTATATTTCAGGATTTACTCAACATGATCATTCCAGATTGGGTCCTAGACCCTTGCTCAAACCTACAAACAGCAGAAATATTACAGCAAGAGGAGTTGATAGAATTGTTACCAAATGAAGAGTTGAAATTAAAAAATGAATATCAAGAAATTTGGCATCAAAGGCAAATTCCAATGTTTTATTAAGTTTTTCATTGCATTCCCATCATCATATTAACCTAAAAGAGGATTTAGCATGGTCAATCTATTAACAAAGAAAAGAAACATTATCAATAGTGGAATGCGGCATATTAAGATTGCTGATCACAAAAATGGCATCAAACATCAAAACATTAGTGTCATCACATTAAGCTCAGCCCTCTTGATCTGTAGATGAAGACTATGTATTTGGTCCACAATAGTCCAAATATCAAAACAAATATGTATAAAATTAATTTTAAGTATATAAAAAAAAATCAGAAAAAGAACAGAAATTTCAAACTTAAGCAAAACAGCAAACCAAAATAGGTGCAATAATCTTCATGTGGCCACATATGTCTTCTAAGAGCTCCAAAAAGTGACTTTTTCCATACTAGGTAAGCTTTCTTCCCCTCTCTGTTTCCTAAAGTTTTATTAAATGCAAAAGCCATGTCCAAGTGACTTGTGTTGGTATTGGGATAAAGAGCAAGTGGGCTTAGTGCAAATGGTGGGTCTGTGCTCATTAAACAAATGCCCTGTACAAATATGATTAGCTTTGCTGTTGCACTGTTTCTTTTAGTTACTATCATCTATGATCAATCTGTTCATTGCAACTACCAAGTGAACCCTCCCCAGCTATTTATTTCTTACCTTTATTTCCAATTGTATGTTCCTTGTTTGTGTTATTTTGTTTTATCCATTTTCAAATATGTTAAAAAAATTACAATTTAAAACAATACACAGAAAGAAGAAAGTAAAGAATTCTTCTGACAGTCACCACCAAACAATATGCTGTTCAAGAGCAATTCCTAGCTGAAGACATTCAGGACTGCAAATGGATATATAAAGCATTATACTTTCATATTATATAACAATATCTTATATTAAACATCATATATATTTATTATATAGTATTTCTATTTCTTTATCTATAGGCAGGAGAAAGCAGCTCGAAAACTGTATGAGCTGAGAAATTGCTGGTCCTTTCCAGGAGCGAAGGATCCCATTGTCTTTTTACACTAAGGATCTATGAGTGCCATGGTGATGGATGGGGGTTTAATTAACCTACACTAATAAAATCAGCATTCATTTCAGGATTTTGTTTGAGTGCATTAAAGGCGGGATAATCCTTGTGCAGGTGGTCAGCAGAAAAAAATATGATATTAGTGGAATGTCTTTTTTTTTCATAATGATAACAATACTGAATGCCTAAGCACTTATCTGAGAGTAAAGGTTATGATCAGAGTTGAAAGAAGACATCTGTCTTTATCCAGTGATTATATACATTACCTGGATATGTATAGCTAGGAATGAGCCAGCATATCTTTGTTTTCCTAGCTCATCATCTTGAACTTTACTCTCCAAGTTCCACATGGTAAACTGCAGACCCAGCTTATCTTAACTGATAAAGCAATGTATGCAGACCTATATAACACACACAGTCTTCCGTATAGATCCCATAAGCAGCTCACCAACAAAGGAAAGAAGGTAAGAGCAGTATTGCACTAATATGGATATGATCGGGGATAGAATAATGACTTCTCCAAGTGTTGGGTAAAATTTTCAGTAACTTTGAGAATAATTTCACCAAAATTCTAGTATTTGATGGAGTATGTTCAGAATAAACATGTCAACCTATTGATTGATTTTCTATTTGTATACTATATAGATTGTTTCTTCATGTGTTTTGTAAAGTTTTGGTTTTGTAAACTTTCCTGTAGTTGTGTTTTGGCCCTGGGATCATAGATGATCAATTTAAGAGAAATGTAAAATTTAACAGTTTGAAATCTTCTAAATATCTGCATTAGGATTTGGTTGGTCTGCTAGGAATGATGTAATGTAGGAATTTAGGCAGTCATGCCTCTTTAACTGTAAAATTCTCTACAGATTCTGTGCCTACATACTAAGGCAGTAAAACGTTCATATTTTACGTTTCCAAATTAATTTGTACAGCCATAACTGGTATGTTTGTATCTTATATGATGTACAAGACCATCTGCTTCTTTTTATGCTCTTGATTACCTAGAATCGGCAGTTGGATGTTTAATTTTCTTAGGCAAACTGTCCAAATATACAGCTAATAAAGTTCTGCAAATTGAATGCAAAACAGTCATTTAGGCCTTTATATTTACTTTTTACAGGCTGAGGTGTACAGTTTGCAAATATGAAAAGCTTGGTCCTAACCGTCGCTCTTCTGTTCCTTACAGGTAAGTGGATCTGCATTAACTGTGTCATAATTATTACTTACCGTAATTATTTTTCAATATTAAAAATTAAATTAAAAGGTATTAAATAATGGATGTTTGATCTCTCCAACCTTCCATTTTCTTTATATTGAGTATTGCATTTGATTGGCATTTTAAACTCTCCCAATATTTTTTACACCCTCCAAATATTTTACATTGCTGAACTGTGATATGTGACATGGCTGTTGTTTTATTTTAAAGTAGACCAATTACATGATTGTTTAAATTAAACAAGGTAAAAGTTATAAAAAAGCTAAGGATCATCAGGATATTAGGTGTTCAATGTAATTGAGAAGAAACAAACTCTCATATGGAATAGTTACTTGTAATTACAAATTATAGATATAGTCAAAGTTATTAAACCTTACCCCCTGGTCACTATATTAACTTGGGAAGTGCTTATTCCTCCTGTGAGTCCTCCAATATTTTTCCTTTTCCTTTTGATATTTTCATTCATTTTGATTATTTGAATCATTATTTTTGTTAATGGATATATGTCCCTGTACATGTGATAGGTATGATATAGGTTTGCCACTTTGCTATTATTCGGTAACATAGATGTGTATTGATACTCTATCTTAATACAATTGTCTCTTTTTACTTAGGAACCCAAGCACGTTTCCCTTGGCAACATGAGGAACCCCACTCACCTGCCCAGCATGCCCGGGAGGTGATTGAGAGCTACCTAAGCAAGATACGGGACATTGGCAGGGAGGCTGTGGCACAGGCAGAGTCTACAGAAATTGCAAAACAGCTTGAGTAAGTGGTTTACTCTTCATCAAAAGTTGGTAAATGTTATCACCAGTACAAATCAGGATGTCACTGAGTTACAGTTTAACCTGAAAACAGAAAGACTTCTTTACAGTAAGCTGTGAAAAAGTGACATAAACTTCCACTGGGGTTAGCTCTATCCAGCTCAAAAAAGGTTAAGCAAATTCCTAAATGCACAAAATAGGATAAGGCAAACTGAACTAGATTTTAATAAAAAGAACAATAATTGACGCATTTGTAACAATAGCAAGAACTACGGAATAGCACAGGACGACAGATATTTATTATATTCCAAAAAATCTTTTGTAGCCTGTCTTTGGTGGTTTCCTTTAAATATAGACACACTTGCCAAACACACCAGGGTTGACTTTTTAAAGCAATGTGAATGAATTATCACCTTGCAAAAAAATTTAGCTTTGTGAGTGAGGTGAGCTTTGCTGTGTTCAACTATTTATTCACTTATGGAAGAAACATCTTGTACACATCTGCAAGATCAATTTATCTATAGTTTGCTCTTTAAAGTGCATGTAAATCCAAAACTATTCTTAACTTTAAGATCCGTATTGGTGTTACTTGACCCAAAACCAATACAGTGTTATTTTTTGGAAGGTGCTGATCTAAGGTCCCTGTTGGCGATTTGTGCTGTTAATAAACTTTAGTGAACAAGTGACAACAAATATTTAGGTCATCCAATATTCTGTAAATGTTTGAAACCTGTTTTAGTTTGGAGATCACAAATCTGGGGTACACTACTGTGATTTTATACTTTTAACTCTCATAAATATTTCTTCAATTTAGTTTAAAAATCACTGAGAAGTTTGATGCCTTCAGCGCTAATGCACTGGCTTTGAAGAAACAGCTGAACCCCTATGTGGATAGAGTGAAGGAAGAAGTGTCTGCAGAGCTGGAGAAAGATATCCCCCTCCTCAGAGAAAAGATCCGCCCCTATGTTGAAACCTTCCAGAAAAACTGGGGTGCTGAAGTAAAGTCCTTCAAGGATAGGATGGAACCACTGGTGGAGCAGCTGAAGAAACAGACCAAGGATAATCTGCAGGGATTTTACAAAAATGCCCAGCCCCAGCTTGAAACCCTCAGAGAGAAGCTGCGTTCTGAGGTTGACTCCTTCAGAGCCAACATTGCCCCATACAAGGAAGAACTGAGACAAAAGCTGGTTGAGAAATTTGAAGAAGTTAAAGCCAACGCTGCTCCTAAAGCAGAACAATTCAGAGCTCAGTTATCCCAGCATGCTGAAACCCTCAGGGAGAGACTAGGACCCGTAGTTGCCAACCTCAAAGAACAACTCCTGCCCAAAGTAGAGGAAGCTAAAGTGAAGCTGGCCCAGCTATGGGAGGCTTTGAAAGCCAAGGCAGCTGAACGCTATGCCTAAACATAATTGTCTCTTCCTGTGACTGTATGAAGACATCATGTTAGAAAATTCAGTTTCCATCTTCCTTTATTCTTGCTTTACCACCATAAGCACACTGTTTACCACATAGGAACAAATACCCATGCTGCTACTCCAAACCTATAGGGCGTAAATGTATATGTGGTTTTATGTGATCCTTTATTTACATACATGATTGTGATTACCAACTACTCTGAGCCATGTTCCTCCTCTTTCATAACAGTCTGAAATAAAATGCATTGTTTAATTTACCAGTTTGCTTTTTTTTTTATGATCAGTTATTCATTGTACTACAAACACATATACAAGTACCTGGTAAACTCAGCAGAGAATAGGACAATAACCAAACTATACATTCATGTGTGGTGTCTAACACTGGCAATCACACTCATACCTCCTCTAAATGCTAAGGTAATTGGGAAATGAGTTCACTTCCATATGGTCTATCATTACAAGAAATATAAAAAAGTGGACCATAAAAAACTGTATTTAAATGTAGACATAAAAGATTTTAGTCTACTTTGGGTGCACCAAATTATCTTATTATGTCTGTCCTAGTGAGCATCTTTGGGGCTACAACCTCAGAATAACCTCAGAATATTTGATTCAGTATATTGTTGATATACAAATAAAAGTAAAATTAAATCATTAATAATAAGAACAATGAGCATTTGAAACATCAAGATACTGCTACAGCCTCTAATGGAGTGCTGAACCTTGGGGACTACAGATTAAAACATCCATTTCACCTCCAATGCAACCAAATAATGCAGAATAAGCCTTACACATCTGAATGCAAAAAAGGTAAATATTTATTTCCGATTTAGAGATATTTCCTGAAAATTGTTCAAATGAACTGGTGGTTTTTGGAAAAGGGCCCCCCTGATATTGATGGCGAGTGGCGGAAGGACCCCTTACATTATGCCCACTAACACTGATGATAATGAATAGTGCGGTATTACACAGGTGATCAATGAGAAAAGGTCAGTGGAAAACAGGGCCATTACAATCAGTGGTAAAAGGGTAACTACAAACCGGTGTCACTTTGAAACAATACACCTTATGAATAGCTAAAAAAGATCATTGGTGTCATTGGGTATTGGGGTACAAAAAGGAAAGGTTTCACTGGACTTATTTCTCTGACTTTGCCAAACAACCTTGATGCGGGAACTATGCATGCTCTGTTAGGCAGAAGATCAATCTAACACTGCTTACTGCTCTAGAAATCCCTTGTGACCTCTAGATGAAACTCAGGTTCTAATGAGCTCAGTTTGAGAAAAGACGATGTGAAAATATTACAATGAGCTGTGGAGATGTATTTAGATTTTATACTATTGGAAGCAACTCTGTCTGATGCAGCTCTTTTATAAAAGCCCCTTCCTTTGTGGTATGTACTATTTTAGTAAAACTATTGCTACAAGGTGTTGTGGGAGAAAACCGGCACCCTACGTTCAGAGCAAATTTTTAAGTGAATATATATCAAACAGGAAAACTATTTAGGTTCCTGAACTGTTATGTACTTTTGAATTGCCAATTCCCAATTATCTTATTGCAATTCCAATTATCACCAGAGGTGGTGGAGATGTTGAAAAAGAAAAAAAAAATTGGCACAGTCTGTACACGTTGGGTCTCATGGCTTCTTTTTTTTATCCATGCTAACCTAGGCAAAATCCCAAGATGCCAATATGGTAACTAGGTGCATGGGTGTGAATTTTGATTTCTAAATGTGAGGTCTGCTTATTTCAACTTGTATCAAACTTCCTTAAGCTTTCTTCCATAATCCAGCCAAAAAAGTTGAAATATTTACCTGCCCAATGCAAGTCTCTGCACTGCAAATGATGATGTCTTTACATCAGGCGAATGTAGTCCAGGTCCAAGAAAAAGGGTCAGGCAGGAATGAGGCAAGTGTGGTCCAACACCTAGCATTGGGTCAGGGCTGGCAGCAGGCAAGCACAGTCAGGGTACAGACACAGATCAGGAAAAGTGGTATGGAAGTCTGGTCCGAATCCAAGCAGGGGGTCAGAGCAGGTGGAAAGCAAGCGTAGTCTAAGTCCAAGCAGGGAAAAGGGCAGGTGGCAGGCAAGTGTAGTCAGGGTCCAGGCACAGGCCAGGAATTTTCCTGAAATGCAAAGCACATTAGCAAGGTAGCTGGTGCAAAGTCACAGCAGCAGCCTCCATTACTGCTGAAGCTAAAATAGCCCTTCCCTTTAATGGAGCTCCTTCTCCCTGGGCCGTGTCATGACTGCCCACAGACATGTGAAACCAGGAAGTGCTGCATTCTTCAAAAAACCTCCCAAGCATTTTATTTTAAGGTGGTGTGTATTTACAATATTGCCATTGAAGATTCACGTATATAGATGTTTTCTTTAGTCAACTAGTGAAAGTGTAGAAAATTTAATTAACAGTACCAACTGAAAAAAAACTGTTATTGTGCCATTTAAAGTACATGGATACAATTGACCTTAAATTAGTTGCAATTCAGAAAACAAAAACTCCCAAAAATGTTTGATGGCAATGCTAAGTTCAAAGGCTTTGCAATTAACTTGCATATGGTGCATAAAAATAGATGCATATTGTTCTCAAGAACAATAAATATGTTAAACTTCTGTCTGTATCTTCAGCACATATTGTATAAGGATGTTGGAAACAGTAAAAGCTTCACAGACTATACAACTGACTGATACATCGAAAATATAATTTATTAAAATGTAATATATAATTAAAAAGTATATTGGGGTGTAAGTCAAATTAGCAAATGATAAGGAGTGCAACAAAAACCATTGTTTTTTTTTTTTTTTTTTGAAAAGCCAAATCTTTCACTATTCCCATTAATTCATTTTACACAGTAAAATGATTTGTATGGAACCCAAGCCAAATTATTTCAGTCATCTCCTGATTACATTGTTGTGTAATCATAGCAGGTGGATTTTTTCATTACAATACCTACAAGCTCCAAATCTTTTGTTTTACAAAACAGAGATGGCTGGAGATGGCTGAAATATCTCTAGCAGTTTCTCATTCCATTTCTCATTCCATTCCAGAAATCCATTTTCACCTGATTTATGATAACTAGCTTGTGTAGGGAATGCCTTGACTTTAACTTTACTCAATTAGATAATATTAAAATGGAATGTCAAGTTCCATGACTCTATACTGCATCAATAGGTGTAGCTCACCTTAGTAGCCTACTTCTGTCCTTTTTGGGTGATCTGATATTATTTCAAGGGCCTGAAACACTAGAATCATACAGATCTGGTCATATGTACAGATGGTCAAATCTAAGATTGTATTGTTCTGGCCCAAATATTCTGCGAAAGTCTGATCTTTGTTTATAGCTAATGGAAGATTTTCTGTACTTACTAAATTGGTGTGACTTGAAAAAAAACAAATAAAAACAAAAAAACATTTTGCTGTTTTTTTCTCTCATAATTACAAAAATTTTCTTAGTTACATGTTATTTATGTATCTATTGTATTCTGCTCTTAGATCATCTGCAAAAGGCTGAACTTTGTCTTTCATTTCACGCATCTTGGTGCGCAGCTCATCTCGGGTCTCTTCTGCTTTACTTTCCACTTTGATCATAAATGAGGCCAGACGTTTTTTCATTCCTTGTAAAGTTTCAGCTGTATTGCCCAGTACTTTCCATGCACTATCCTTTGCATTTATTTCCACATTATCTGCAAAGTCTTCCAAAACAGGGAGAACATTCTCTTTGAAGACCGGAAGCTTTTCACCAAGATCAATTTTTTCCCAGACTCCTCTAACGTAGTCTGTAATCTCGTGCACTATTTTCCAAGTTTTCTTGTCTGCAGCTTGCAACTTTTCTTTAATTTGATACCTAGCAAAAAAAATATATATGTGTGTTAATTGTTTTCTAATGGCAATAAGACTTAAATATATTTGTATATTTGTATATATGTATTGAAAAAGAAAATATATTATCTGTCGGTTGATTTTCAAAAAGCAAGTGATTAAATTTGTAGTCACTAGTAAGGTCAAAACATTGCTTTAAAATAGAGAAAAGATGTGCAACCAAATGTGAAAGTATTACAGAGTATTAGGTTCAAGCAGAAAACAAGCATTAAAACAAGTCTTTGCAAGCAAAATCAGTCATACATTGGAAATAAAGCATATAGCATGTATACATACGTTGTATATTATAGCAAAAAGCTCCTAGAGGCCCCAAAGATTGCTGAATTACAACCTAAGTGAGCTCAGCTGCTGAAAATAAAAGTGTCTCTGCTGTAAAATGTGGAGACAAATTACTCCACAGTTCCTGCAGCTAAAAGGGTCAATGTGGACTTGTTTTAAATGTCATTTACTGCTTATTGGGAATATGTAAATATTTAAATGTTTACAGATAAGCAACGGCCACAATACAACCTAAAATACTCCAACGTCAGCTGATTTCAATACACACAGATAGTGACATGCTTATACAGAATGTTATACTAACAAACAACAATTACTCTCAAGATAAATGTAATTACTGCTATACTTGTTATTTTTCAGATTTTTGCACCACATATTTATCTGTATAATAGCCTATTTTCTAAGATTATTTTTTCAAACCACTGGAATACTCTGTGACCAGATCTTTGTCATTATTACATTGGTACATTTTGCCCTAAATGGCTATATGCCTCGCTTTGGAATTTTGTTAATTCATCATGATCAAGATCTGCTTTTCTCTATCTTTTTACTCCTAAGAAACGCTTTAAAGCGTACCTAAACTACGAATTTTCACTCCATTAAAAGAAAAGATAACCCTTTAATGTAAAGTAAAAGTGCAAAACAAAAGGGTGCAGCACCGCCCCTAATTATCGATCGCCTAGTCAATCAAGAATGAATGGGAGCGCAAAGGCTCTTGGGTGCTGCTTCTGCACATGCCCGAGCATCTTGCTAGCTCTTTGTGGTGGCATTAGCCCTAGAACTTTGCAGACACCATCAAATAGAAGGCCAATCTGCTGCAGTTCAGGAAAACCCTAGCAACCTCTGGATTTTATTTGTTTTCCTAATTCCCTAAAGTCTATTTTAAGGAAAACCGATACTTTACATTATTATTGTAATAAAGACTATCTATGCCTTAACATTTTATACTCAGCTGGCATTGATAATCTGACATATGAAATTTGCAGAAAACTAAATCACCATACTTCATGATTTTACTTTCTATCCTTGCTATTCCTATTTAAAAAAAAAATATATTGGCAGATTTCCAGTTCCGGTGCCTTATGGAAGGGTAACGGTGCCTGGAGGCACCGGAGGTATTTTGTGATCCCCCACTGTACAGCGCACTGCCAACTCGCTGTGAAAGATCCCTCGGACTCGAAGCCTCGACCGGGTACATGAATTGTTAGATCAAGCTTCGGGAGAGAGCTCCTCTACGCTGAGATGGCAAGGAGACAAGACCCGCACTCAAAAATCCAAGATGGCCGATGACTTCTCACAGTCGCAGCCGGATGCATCTGCATTTTCCCTCAGGAAGCCTATATATTGGCAAAACACGTCGGGAATTGTGTGACCACTACAGGTCCTCTCTTTGTTTTCAACAATATATTTTATGATGTTTAGAAAAATTATGTCCAGGAAAAATATCCAAACCCTGTGACGGTAACAGGCAATTGGATATATGGGGGAAAAAATTACTTTGTACCACTGTTGTATGTATTAACTACAAAATACACACTTGACTTTTTGCACAAAAACTCTGAGCCTTAAACCTCTTTCTTTCCTTCATATCTACACAATACGTTCTAAAACAAATAATAAAGAGGTGGCTCTACAAAACTTACTCTAAGCAAAGATAAGATCCAACACCCACCAACAAGTTATCCTGGGGAAGTGGTATGGTTTTATACACAGTTTAGAACAGGAGCAGACTCTGTAACATTTCGAATACTCCACCTGGTAGATAATAAATGTAACATACTGAGCTAAACCAGTGCACACGTACACAAACCCTCTTCTCCCCTCTCTTTCACATAATGTACACTGATACTATGGGAATATTTACTTTGAGGGAAATTCCGCAAGCTAGTAAAAAAAAAAAAAAAATATATACAAAATTATATACTCATACTTATAATGTTGTTTTTCTTTATGTTACGGCGTACCATATTTGTTCATTCCCCCCTTACCTTATTCATTTCTCACCTTGCTTCATTATGTTATGGTATGTTGTCCAGAAACCCATTGTACTTTCTTGTAATGCTGTTTTTGTTGTATTTTCCCACTGTTCATTCAGATATGTAGAAAACCCAATAAAAATATTTTGATAAAGAAAAATATAAGGGCAGTCTAGAAAGTGCTTTCGAAGTGAGCAGAATACAAAACTTAAAATACAGATTCTATGTAAGCACCAAATGCAAAAGAATAACACAAACAGTAAATCTTACTCCTCCACAAGCGGTGAATCCTTTAGATTTTTATTTAAATCATATACAATTTCAGCTGTATCTTCCACGATTTTAAAGAAGACAGGCTCTCTATCTTCATCTGGTGTATCTTGCTGCATAATGTAGTGCCCTTGCACTCCTGGAAGGACCAAGGTTATATTCATAGAGAAGAAAACAAAAATAGACTTGTTGCTAAAAGCATCCAATCAAGTTGATTTATTTTATAAAATAAATCAGTATTTTCAAATAAATACATTTAAAAGGTAAGTGGGGGTGGAGAGCCAGTAGGAGGAAAGGTAAGGAGGATAGGAAACCAGCATGGCTTTAATTCAGACACCTGATTATGGTAAACTATGAACTCAACTTTTTCTGGACATTTTGGTCTGTTTAAATGAAAGTAAAACAATAACAGATCTTCTGGGAGGATCACCAAGTAATCCAATGGCTAGACTGACACTCAATAGATCCATATAATTTATTCTGAGAGCCAGCATTATATAATATTTAATATTTGTTTCTATTTTATGCAGGATCAGCAGCCACCTTGGGATGATGTAGCTTAATTAATTCATTTATACCACCACCTAGCATATGCCAGTACTGAGCTGCACATGCAATTCAGTGACTACTGTTTTTGAATTTTTATTCATCCTGTACCTAGATCACATTGAATTTGTGAGAAGGAACTAAAATTTACTGCAGAAAAAAACATGTGCCTCTTCTGCAATAAAACAAACAAAAAATTGTCTCTTCTGCTATTAAATGTCAATTGTTACCTACAAACTTTACAACTTTAAATAAACTACAACTTTAAATAAACAATTCATATGGAAGAATATTAAAGAGATGTACATATGGTTACCATTTAAAAAATTACTACAAAAAACTTGGTATTAATATATAGTATTTATACTATATAGAGTAAAGTATAATAATAATAAATTCTTTATCATTTATGACATGTTAGGAAGTTGGGTAAAACAAAAAATACCAAAATGATTGTCAGAGATGTTTTTATATTATAAACATAAGTAGATACTTTACCTGCTATTAAGAGCAGAGCTGGGTATAAAAGCAAAATCTTCATATTTACCAAGAAATGTAAAACACTGATCTGCAACAGAAATTACATTTCTTTAAAAAACATGTTGTGAACTAATTAATATATTTTGCTCAAACTTCCTAAGACTTCCCACAATTTTACCAGAACTGTTTACATTCCATTTCATATTATAGGCTCGGCAGTCCAGGTACCAACTTTACAAATTTCTTTAATTATTTTTCTAATTACTAAATTATTTTAAACATAAATAAACACAAATTACTTTAAAGAAGTAAATTGAAAGATAAAGCATGGGCTCCATGGGCTATAGAACACCCATGGACATTAAATAGGGATTGCAAATGACACACCCGCACAATACAAAAGTACAAAAAAGGGCACAAAAGGGGAAAAACACTGCATGTAAATTGGAGACATACATTAGAAATAAACAGGGATCATATAAAAATAATTATTTCTCATTTCTCTTTACAAGTGAACAAAAACAAAACACAATTGAAGAATAATCCATGCAAACCATACACACAATAAAAACAACCTATAGATCAAATAGACTAGGAAAAGGTATTAGACATACATGCACTCCACCTCCCCCAAAGAGGCAAAAAACTAAAAATATTATACATTTTTTAAATTTTTTTTTTGTTTCGGTTACTATCAAAAATGTGGCAGTATCTCAGAAAAAGCATGGATATAACATGTATACAATTAAGTCAAAGTACTGAAATTCCATCATAATGTCTTTCCTTCTACTGTGGTTTATATTTACATGCTTTAGTTCATATTATGAAGATTTATGTTATTCCTAACCATGAAAAACAGACACTGCTAACATTTCACTTACTTTTCTGTACCAGTTAAGATGATTTTCTGGAAAAGGTTTGCTACTCACCTAAAAATATAAAGATACTCCTACCACCCACTGCTGGGCACTTATCCAGGCACAGTTAAGGGGCATGTTTTTCTACAGGTTTTAACTTTTGACTAGCAACGCCCAGATAAAATTGTCACATGGACAGCTAACACAAAGACATTTCTGCTAACCAAAGAAATAATTGGACGACAAATGTGGTAATTTTGGAGTACAAATAATTACTACTTTCTACATATCACACATTAACCCCCCTAGCGGTCTGATTCTGTCCAAATTTCCATGCAAAAAGTGGTACAATTTTTTGCATGAAAATTTATTTTACATTGTAGACCTATAATTCCTAGGCATAACTCACCAAGATATGTCCAATAGGTAATAAATTAAAAACATTTATTAATTTACTTTAGTAAAAAAAACACAAAAATCTGTAAAAAAAACAATAGTTAAATATGTAATATGTAATAATATGTATTATAAATGTAATAATATACAGCAGCATATATAATATAATTAGAATATTTCTTTGTATTGGACTCAATACAGCTTTTTTGTATTGAATCCAATACAAAATGATTTGAATTTCCCGCTGCTAAGTCCCGGCCGCACTGAGGCATGCACCGATGTCACTGGGAAACCACGTAGAATGTCTCTGCACTTTGCGGCAGGGGATCAGACGTGTCCCCAGGACCTGTGGAGACAAGCAGGATGACAGAGGATGTGTAGATGATGACGGAGTAAGGTAAGTGGACTTTTTTTTATTTTAAAGCTACCCCGAGTGAAACTCAGGAATACCGATTTTTGCGCTAGAAAATCCACCCGTCACACTGGGAATACCACTCAGGAGGTTAACGTAATCCTAAAACCAATGTTTTTAATAGAGGGAAATAGATTTTTTTCCCATCAGTGGCCTATCCCCACAGGACCAGGGGATTTGTGCCCTCTTCAGTGTCTCCCACCTTGCACTCCCCTGCTGCCAGCACCAACTCTGCTCAAGGGATCATAGGACTAGAGTGTTCTGCAGACACAGACCCCTGCTGGTGGAGATGTGAACATCACCAACCTCTCCTCTACAGCACCCCCTCTGGTTGTAGGATGGGATGCCAGCAGGTAACATGGCTCCCATCCATCACCTGACCCTCCCTATAAAAAGAAGTGACCGGCAACAGGAAGTTGCCTGAACAAGGAGTTTCTTTAGGCTGTGTTCCAGATTTCTGGAATTCCTGTCTGCAGCTTCAGCTATCGATTCCCTGTGTACCAACTCTGGCTTTGAACTTTGACTACTCCTGATTGCCGTCTGTCCTGACCGCTGGCTTGTTTTTCCTCGATTCAGTCTTACCTTTCTGCACCTGGCCTGATTTCTGGCCTGATTTCATCATACTTAAATTTAAGGTTAATCTCTAAAACAACAAAACACAATCCAAGGTAACAAAGAGTTTACTGACCAATTTATTCCTTTTAAAGGAACAGTGTAATCCAGTTTTATGACCCTTATTTGATTCTAAGGCCAGTATGGACCCATGATTTTCCTTGTTATAGTATAAGATATTTCTATATAACTTTAGGTACACGTTATTTTTTTTCTAGAGCAAGAATACATTTGTTTTTCCATTTTTTTCCATGTCCAAAGACATGCGAAACCAGGATGCGCTGCATGCTCTTTCGGCCATAGGCAGAGAGTGAGTGCTGTGCTTGGCATCTCAACAGGGAAAACAGGTGGGGCGCTACTGGGCAGTTCAGTGCGAGAACCAACAGGTTTTGTGACATATAGGGCCTGATTTATTAAAGCTCTCCAAGGCTGAAGAGAATACACGTTCATCAGTGAAGCTGGGTGATCCAGCAAACCTGGAATGGTTTTCCTCAAAGTTATTTGCTTTCTGCTAGCAAATGTTTTGAATCCTTGACCAGATCCATTCCAGGTTTGCTCGATCACTCAGCATCACTGATGAAAGTGTATTCTCTCAAGCCTTGGAGAGCTTTAATAAATCAGCCCCATAGTAAGGAGGGGTAGGAGTGCACAATTACTGTCTTACCTTTCCTGTCCACTTATGATGCTTGTAAGTCCACTCTGGCTTTTTTTTTAACAAATGAAGAAAAAACAAAAAAGAATGAGCATCTCCCAAACATTTTATTTTAAGGTGGTGTGTATTTACAATGTTGCCTATGAAGATTCACTTTTTTAGATGTTTTCCTCAATTGGTGAAAGTGTAAACAATTGAATTAACAGTACCAACTGAAAAAAAAAACATGTTGCCTTTCAAAGTACACAAATACTATTCACTGTTGCAAATCAGAAAAAAAACTTTTTTCTAATAATTGCAAAAAATGTTTTATTTTACTTGGGACATGTTATCACACATGTCCCAGACCTCCCAAAGTTTTGATGGCAACGCTATGTTCTAGGGCTTTGCAATTAACTTGCACACTACATATCTCACATCCTTTGTGTGTGAAATTCCCCCACCTACTAGATTGTAAGCTCTTCGGGGCAGGGTCCTCTCCTCCTGTATCACTGTCTGTATTAGTCTGTCATTTGCAATCCCTATTTAATGTACAGCGCTGCGTAATATGTTGGCGCTAAATAAATCCTGTTTAATAATAATAATAATAATAGTAATATGGTGCACAAAAATGGACGTATGTTGTTCTCAGGAACAACAAATAGGTTAAACTTCTTTCTGGATCTTCAGGACATATTATAAAGGTAACAGTAAAAACTTCACAGACTATACAACCGATACATCAAAAATATTATTTATTAAAATGTGTTATATCATTAAAAAGTATATTGGGGTGTAAGTCAAATTAGCAAATGATACGGTGTGCAACAAAACCATTGTTTTTTTTTTTTGTTTTTTTTTTTTTTAGAAAAACCAAATCTTTTCACCATTCCTATTTATTTTACACAGTACCATGATTTGTATGGAACCCAAGCCAAATTATTTCAGTCATCTCCTGATTACATTGTTGTGTATTCAAAGCAGGTGGATTTTTTCATTACAATACCTACAAGCTCCAAATCTTTTGTTTTAGAAACATTTTCTTTTCACTTCTGGTAAGTTCATGTTACTGTTTCATGCTAGTTTGTGGAAATGGCTGAAATATCTCTAGCAAATTCTCATTAGAAATCCATTTTGACCTGATCTTTGATAACTAGCTTGTGTAGGGAATGCCTTGAATTTAACTTTATTTAGATAATATTAAAATGGTTAATATTAAAAAGTTAAGTTCCATGACACTATACTCCATCAATAGGTGTAGCTCACCTTAGAAACCTACTTCTGTTATTTTTTGAGTGAGCTAATCTTATTTCAAGGACCTGAGAGAATAGAATCATACAGATCTGGTCATATGTACACATGGTCAAATCTAAGATTGGATTGTCCTGGCCCAAATAATATGCGAAAGTCTGATCTTTGTTTATGGCTAATGGAAGATTTGCTGTCCTTTCCAAGTTAGTATGACTTAATAAAAAAAAAGCATTTTCCAGGTTTTTCTCTTGATTCCAATCATTTTCTTAGTTACATGTTTTTTATATATCTATTGTATTCTGCTCTTATATCATCTGCAAAAGGCTGAATCTTGTCTTTCATTTCACGCATCTTGGTGCGCAGCTCATCTCGGGTCTCTTCTGCTTTACTTTCCACTTTGATCATAAATGAGGCCAGACGTTTTTTCATTCCTTGTAAAGTTTCAGCTGTATTGCCCAGTACTTTCCATGCACTATCCATTGCATTTCTTCTTAAATGTTCTGCAAAGTCCTCCAAAACAGGGAGAACATTCTCTGTGAAAACCGGGAGCCTTTGACCAAGATCAATTTTTCTCCAGACTCCGTCAACATAGTCTTCAATCTCACTCTGTATTTCCCTAGCTTTCTTCTCTGCAGCTCGCAACTTTTCTTCAATTTGATACCTAGCAAATAAAATGTATATTTGTGTGAATCTATTTTCTTATGGCATTAATACTTACATATAGAAAGAAAATGATTTGAAAAAGAAAATATTTTATCTGTTGGTTGATTTTCTAAAAGCATGTGATTAAATTTGAAGTCACTTGTAAGACCATAATATCGCCTTAAAATAGAAAAAATATGCGCAAATAAATGTGAAAGTATTACATAGTATTACGTACAAGCAGTAAGAAAGCATTAAAACAAGTCTTTGCAAGCAAAATCAGTTATACATTAGAAATAAAGCATATACTATGTATACATATTTTGTACATTATAGCAAAATGTTCCTGGATGTTCCACGTTGGGGGTCACCCACTCCTTTACCTTTGCATCTCGGGCAGCCATGGTTTACGTTGGCCTACCTAGCTACTCTACAGATGTTAGACCACATTGGGGATCACCACTCTTTCACCTCTGCATCTTGGGCATCTAAAACGTCCCAGGGCCAACATTTCACTACTTCAGCTAGTGGAAGATACCAAGCTGACCATTGTCAATGTGTATGCCCCAAAATCGCCCACGGAACCCTTTTTTGTTCAAGCAGCACAATGGGTGGCACAGGACTCCTCCTCAAATATAATTGTGGGTAGGGTTTTTAATTTTATTATGTATGAACATGAGGACAGGTCGGGGCCCCCTCCCCAGGTTACATAAGGGGGGGTCACAAGGGGAGGGACTGCACTGGTCCATTATAAACCTTTGTTGAAACCACAAGTTTACATAATGTGGGGCGCCAACGCTATCTAATTAAAAAGTAATATATATATTGCTCGCTCATCTTTCTCAATCCTGTATCGACAACTAATTCTGTTCGGACCCCCTATTGCACAGGGTAGATACAACTAACAACTAGATACAACTAACATCCTTGGTTAACCCATGGTTATCTCTGACCATGCCTCAATATTACTCTCGGTCCATGACAATGTGCCTAAAGGGGAAGCATGAATATGGAGGTTTCCCTCCAACCTGTATGGCGAGACTACGTAACCACAAATTTGAAAGCAGCCAAAGCTTACCTGAGGGGTAGAATCATGGGGTATGTGTTGACCCGGAAAAAAACAGGCCCAGATAAACTACCTGAATGCCCTGGCAACCCTAAGAGAAGCCCAATCACGCTTAAGGCAGACAAAAGTACAGAAAATCCATCCCAATGGCATAAAGTCAAAAGTGATTTTGATGAACGGCTTGAGAGATGCAATAACAGCATAACAGAAAACTTAAAGATTTACATCTACATAAGTTCAGTAATAGGCCAGATAAACTGTTGGCAAACCTAGTTAGCACCCAACACAAACCCACTTTCATCCCGGCTCTATATACTGTCAAGGGAACAGAGGTGAACCACCCAGCGTCAATACCTTCTACTCTGGCAGACTTTATGCCAATTTATATGCTCCAAAGCATACCCAGCCACCTGCTAATGGTACCCTTTTTTATAATATACCCTGGCCAGTTCTTGAGGAAGAACAGATGGATCAGCTGAATGCAGCCATCACAGAAACAGAAGTGAATAAGTCAGATCTCTATAGAATTCTAAAACATGATGTAGTAAAGAGTTGTGCCATCTTTACACTAAATGTGGGAGACTGGTAGGTTACAATATTTTTACAGGCCTTCACTAAACTTCTGTGAAAGAGCCAACCCCCAAGAATCTCCCTGACAAAATTATTATTACTTGTAGCGGCGGGGGGAGTAAATTTCTCCAATATTAGGCTGCATTGTCTGGCCAGCCTGTTCCGCCTTGTGGCAGACTGGATTGGGAACATCTCCTATCACTCCAACAGGAGACAAGCACAGGCCATGGCTTCCCCATAAGATCTGAGAGACATTGTACACCCTACAGGCCCTCCCAGCTTTCCCCAGAAATAAAACACAATAACCTCCTCTGGGATATGATTCTAACATGGAGAAACATTAGAAGGAAGATAGTACTGCCCTTCAGGTTTTCTGCTTGCCTGCCCATAGGTAGTACTCTTTCACCAGGGAAAGGACAGCCGTCCAGGCTTTTGCCTTCGATAGACTGTTGAGAATATTCCCATTGTCCATTTCTGTTATTTATAAATGCCTACAAAATGTGTACGATAAACCTTTATCGCAGTCAAATCTGAGGAATAGTAGAGGGAGCTTGTTGTTCCCTACCTGATGAACAGGATTGTCAATGGCTACCTAACTGCGACAAAAACTATTGTCAATGAAATATGGAAACAAACCCAATTCAAGATCATGCACAGGGCCTACAGGGTTTACAGACCAAAGCGGGTAGACCCAGCTCAGGTCAAGACAGGATCTTCAATGTGCCCAAAATGTGGATCAGACAGGGTCTCCCTCTTACACTACAATTAGATCTGGCAGACCAGTGTGGTCAGATTCTGGGAACAAGTATTGCAGTTTATAAAATGGGTGGTTGGTTTCACCCCACCTCTATGCCCGGTCTTGTGTTTATTTGGTGACTGGATGTATCGACTCAATGGGAGGGGGGAAAAGAGAATGAGCTAGTTTGTGTTTGTTGGCAGCCAGAGCCATCATGAACTAATCCTTCTCCAGCCCTATACACTGGAGATGGTTAAGGCAGGCCTCATGACTATATTCTAAAAAATTCCTATAAAACATCTATATAGATATGCTCGAAGCCACACAAGTGGAAAACCAACAAAAATCTAAAATCCCAGGGAAGAAGTAGGGTTTTATAAACAAGGTACTGCTGGGTTCAGAAAGGCAGGAGACTCTGGAACGTAAATATATAAATGGATATTATACACAAACCCCCCTCTTCACTCTCTTTCACATAATGATTACTGATACTTTGGGAAACTCTACTTTGAAGCCAATTCCGAAGCTAGTACTGGAAATGGTATATCAGGAAAACAAAATTATGTACTCAGTAATAATGTTGTTTTTCTTCATGTTATGGTTCACCGGAATTGTTCACCCCCCCATCACCCCTTATCTATTTCTCACCTTGTTTCATTATGTTTTGTTATGTTGTCCAAAAACCCATTGTACTTCCTTGTAATTCTGTTTTTGTTGCATTTCCCTCCTGTTTATACAAATATGTAGAAAACCCAATTAAATATTTTGAAAAAAAAACTATATATGGGCAGTCTGGTTGATCTGGTGTAATTGTAGAGTTGGTAGAATAAAATATCTCAGCACATTTGCAGGTGGACAGTGGCAAAGAACTAAGTTGTGCAGCCAGTATTGTCAAAGCTCACTGTTGATCTATATACCTTCTCTTGGAGCCCCTTTCTTTTCCACTCTAAGGAAAGTGCTTTGGTAGTGGACAGGATGCCAACCCAAAATAGAGATTCTATGAATGCAACAAATGCAAAAGAATAACAAAAACAGCAAATCTTACTCCTTTACAAGCGGTGAATCCTTCAGATTGTGTTTTAGATTATATACAATTTCAGCTGTATCCTCCACAATTTTAAAGAAGACGGGCTCTCTATCTTCATCTGGTGTATCTTGCTGCAAAATGTAGTGCCCATGCACTGCTGGAAGGACCAAGGTTATATTCAGAACAAAGGAATAAACCAGAGAAAAGAAAACAAAAATAGAGTTGTTGCTAAAATCATCCAATCAAGTTAATTTATTTTATAAAATAAAATAGTATTTTCGAATAATTAAAAAAACTAAGTGGGAATGGGGAGCCAGTATGAGGAAAGGTACGGGGCATTCTTTCATGTAAGGTGAATAGGAAACCAGCATGCCTTTAATTCTATTTAATCATTATTTCTATTTTGTGCTATGAATTAATTCATACCACCACCAGCATATGCCAGTATTGCACTTTGAGCTGCACATGCACAGTTCAGTGGGAACATTTAACATATACTGCAGAACAAATATGTGCCTCTTCTGCAAATAAAAAACAAACAAACAAAAAGAAAATAGGTCTTTTCTGCAATTAAATGTGTTTTGTTACCTAAACTACAACTTTAAATAAACAATTCATATGCCAGAATATTAAAGAATATTACATATGGTTACCAATTAAAAAAATGACTACAAAAAAGATTGTATTAAAATCTAATATTTATAAAATATAGAGTATATTATATTAATGATAAATTCCCTATCTTTTATGATTTGTCAGGAAGTTGGGTAAAAAAAAAATACCAAAATGATTGTCAGAGAGATTTTTTATATTATAAACATAAGTAGATACTTTACCTGCTATAAAGAGCAGAGCTGGGTATAAAAGCAAAATCTTCATATTTATCAAGAAATGTAAAACACTGATCTGCAATAGAAATTATATTTCTTTAAAAACAGTAAAAATGTTGTCAACTAATAAATATAATTTGCTTGAGCTTCATAAGACTTCCCGAAATTTTACCAGAACCGTTTACTTTCCATTCTATATTCCAGGCTCGACAGTCCGTGTGTCAACTCCACATATTTCTTTCATTATTTCACTAATTACTAAATTACTTCAAACATAAATAAACTTGGTACTTTAAAGAAGTAAATTGAAAGATGAAGAATGGGCTCCATGGGTCATAGAGCACCCTTGGACAATAAATAGGGATTGCAAATGACACACCTGCACAATACACAGATACAAAAAAGGCATAGGAGAGGGAAAAACACTGCATGTAAATTAGAGACATACAAGTGAACAAAAACAAAACGCAATCCAAGAATAATCCATGCAAACCATACACACACTTAAAACAACAGTAAAAGGTATTAGGCATACAAGCACTCCACCTCTCCAAAAAATACACAAAATGAAAAATATAATCAATTTTTTTATATTTTTTTGTTTCACCCAGCATAGTATTCCCCTTCCATATTGTGGCAGTATCTCAGAAAAACCCTGGATATAACATGGATGTAATTTCAAGTCAAAGTACTAAAATTTCATCATAATTTCTTTCCTTCTACTGTGGTGTATATTTGTATGCTTCAGTTCGTATTATGAGGAATTATGTTTTTCCTAACCATAAAAAAACACACTGCTAACATTTAACTTACCAGTCTGTACCAGTTAAGATGTTTTTCTGCAAAAGGTATGCTACTCACCTAAAAATATAAAGACACGCCTACCACCCACGGCTGGGCACTTATCCAGGCACAGTTAAGGGGCATGTTTTTGACTTTTGACTAGCAATGCTCAGAAAAAATTGTCACATGGACAGCTAACACAAAGACATTTCTGCTAACCAGTGAAATAATTGGAATGAAAAATGTATTCATTTTGGAGTAAAAATAATTAATAATACTTTCTACATACACATAACACATTAAAGCAGGGGTGTCAATCTCTGGCCCACAACATCTTTTTTATGGCCCCCAAAGGAATCCTAAGTATGAACTGCAGCTAGCCCGCCGCTGCATTGAAATAGCTCCGCTAGTACAATTCCCGGCATCACTTGCGTCTATAGACCAGCGGGTTCTCCGCCTATGTGTGGCCCCTTGAACTGTTTTATAGACACAAGTAATGCATGGAATTTTAGTGACAGCGATAATAAAGGAGGTCCATTGGCCAGCCACTCATAAGATTTAGCTCCGCATTGGCCGGATCTGGAATAATCAGCACTCCCCCTTAGCTGTACTTTTCCTTGCTACTCCAGGGCATGGACTTGATTGGTTGGATTTTCATAGAAGAAAATTGTTAATATTATTGTTAGCCTGTGCAAAAAGGTTACCATTGAAACTGAAATCAGAAGGCTACAAATAGAGAAAGCAGCATAACATTTTTTCTTAAATAAAATTTAAGAAGTCTATCTATTATATGCTGGTTTGGGATTAAATGTGAAGCCAGACCTCCTTGTTTCCATATGAAAAGGATTTTATATCTAATGAGAAGGAAAAACTTCAATACATTTCAAGGCTGGCCGTTGACTTTGTGAGTTTTTAATTTTGTCCCACTGTGTATTTGACTTTGACACCACTGCATTAAAGTATTTCTAGAACCAATGTTTTTAATAGAGTGGGGAAGGAGTTTTTTTCCCCCCATCTGTGACATATTGGAGAGATGTTGTCACAGATCCTGGCAGGACCAGGGGATCTGTACCCCCTTCAGTGTCACCCTCCTTGCACTCCCCTGCTGCTTGCACCAGCTCTGCTCAGGGATCATCTCCTCGGCTTACTTCCTGGTCTAGATCTTGTGACTCTCAGTCAGCTGCTCCCTTACCTCAGAGGAGTAGAGTGTTCCGCAGACCCCCACCCCTGCTGGTGGAGATTTGAACACCATCTACCTCTTGCCTTCAGCACTCCCTCTGGTGGTAGGGAAAGATGCCAACAGGTCCCATGGTTCCCATTTATCACCTGATCCTACCTTTAAAAGGTAGTGACTGGCAACAGGAAAATGCCTAAACAAGGAGTTCCATTAGGCTCTGTTCCAGATTCCTATGATTCCTGTCTGCACCTTCAGCTACTGATTCCCTGTGTACCAACTCTCGCTTTGATATTTGACTGTTAACGCTTGCCATCTGTCCTGACCGCTGGCTTTTTTGACCTCGATTCAGTCTTACTTTCCTGCACCTGGCCTGATTTCTGTTTGTCACCAGTCACCTGCCTCTGCGTGCATGGGGGCCACAACTAGTCAGTTGCCCGCAGCATAACATCCTCACCACTAGAGCCTCTGGTGAAGACAGGCAGCTGCTTAGTCTCTGCACCCCACGCACGTCTCTGCCAACTGAGCTGGTGACACAGGGGGTCTACCATACTGCTGAACTGTGATAGATGTCTGTTTTGTCCTATAAACTCATTAGGAAATTATTGGTCATTTCTCCAAAGAGAAGAAAAGCCTCTCTCAAAATTTTTAAAGCTTTTTATTTAAAAAAAAAAAGAAAAAAGTATCATGGATTGGGAGTGTGTGGCCGATGAATGGCGGTGTAGGACGTGTGTTAGAGAAGCTCCTGCACTCAGGAAACTGCAATTATCTGCATCCCTAGCAATGAGCAACCTCCAAACTTATGAGGCCCAAATCGTAAACGTCCCAGAAATGGGGACAGGGGAAAATTCTGGGGGTGGGAACTATTTCCGGTGGGAATGGTGCCGCTGGGAGCGAATCATTTGCTCTCAGGATGCACAGCAAGGCCCAACAGCCCAATCAGGAGAGATCTGAGCAAAGGCATATATACAGGGAAGGAGGGAGGGGTTAGTCACTTTATCTTGTGTTCTGTGTCAAAGAAAGAAGCAGGAAGAGAAGTGCACTGGGACAGGGACAGGTTAGGGGCCTTCTGTATATCTTGAAATATACAGATTGTGCAGTGTTTGATGCTATTTAGCAAAAAAGGCAGAAACATTTCTGTCCTACTCTCCAAAAAAAAAACAAAAAAAAACAGATATTTCAAAAAAGCCAGAAAAATTTCTGTATTTCTCTCCAAAATCTAAAGATTTTTTATTCTGATCCCACTTGCTATCTATCTAAAAATCCAGAATATTGGATCCAAAAAAAAAAAATACAGATATTTTATTCTGATAGCACTTGATATCTATTAAAAAAGCCAGAAAAATTTCTGTATTTATCTCGAAAAAATACAGATATTTTATTCTGATCCCATTTGCAATCTGTCAAAAAAGCCAAAAAAAATTCTGTATTTCTCTAAAAAAAAATACAGATATTTCATTCTGATAGCACTTGCTATCAAAAAAGCCAAAGAACTTTCTGTATTTTTCTCAAAAAAATACAGATACCTATTTCTGATACCACTTGCTATTTACCAAAGAAACTGGTACAAGTGTTTTTTTTCCAGAATAAGTAAAAGATGAGCGGTAGACGCAGGAGCAGGCATGGGGTTGGGCAACCTGCCGCATCTGGCAGGGGGATACTCCCTGGGAGTCCGCCACTGTATGACAGCAGCAGCAGCAAACTGTTGGAGGCAGCATCACAAGTTGTCAAAAAGGAGCACCAGTATGCTGGTAGATTTATTGAAAGGCCGTAATAAAATCCTACAGCCACGTCATGTTGAGAGTATTGTGGACTGGGTCTCAGGGGCCTCAAGTGCAGCAGGCTTTTATTCTGTAGCAGGCTCTTCTTCTGTAGCAGCAGCAGCAACCAGCACAGCCGTAACAGGAGCAAAGACAGGAGTTAGCGTGGCTAATGTGCCTGTACCTCCCGATGACTCCCCCTTGAGTCTCTGTTTGACGAACAGCCTGGGGATCTGTAATTGTGAATTTCAGAGCAGGAGGCAGACTTTGAGACCCTTGGAGAGTGTGGTCAGCACATGCTGGGCGAGGGTTCTACATCAGTGACTACTATTGCAGAGGTTGGCTTAGATGAAAATGAGGATGATGGTGAGTTAGATCTCACCTGGGAACCACCGGTGTGTGTAAGGGCTAGCAGCAGTTCCAAAACAGACGTAGAGGAAAGGCAGCAGCAACAGACTATGGATGGAAGGGGCCCCAAATCTGCCTCATGTGAGTCCCAAAGAATACACAGACGAGTGGGCACAAGCAGGGGAACAGTCAGAGACGATATGACCGTGGGGGATATGGAACTGGAGCAGACACAGGGCACCCAGCAGAGGCAGGCAAAGAAAAAGAGCAGCAGTGTGGTTGCATGCACCTCTCCAATGTGGTTCTTTTTCACCCTGAAAGACGGTGATGGGTGCGTAGCAATCTGCATCCTGTGCCACAGGCAGATTCGCAGAGGACAGACTCGATCACATTTGGGTACAACATCCCTGCTTTCCCACATGCGCAAGAACCAAAAACCAAAGCGGGAGTAGTACTTGCTTTCTCCTAAAGGAGGTGTAACCACGTCATCGTCTCTTCTTCCACCTCCACTGACTCGTTCAATCCTCCTCCAACTGTCATTGCTACTACGTCTCAGGAAGTTTGTGACAGCCAGACTTCAAGCCCATTGGCCTTGCAGCTACTGCCGTACAGCATTGTGGACTCTGCTCCCTTCCATGACCTGATGGCCTGTGCCGAGCGTCGGTTGAATATACCAAGCAGGCATTACTTCTTCCACGCAGCTGTTCCCAGTTTACATGAAAATGTTATGGTTAACCTCTCCCGGGCATTGGCATTCTCGGTGTCTAGTCAAATCTACGTCACCAAGAGGCATTGCATCACCTGGTACCCCCGCCAAGGGATGTGGTGGGAAAGCATGGGCCACCCCAGACCCTCCTCCTTCATTCCTTCTACTGGCAAACCCCATCTTTTCGACAGTCCTCTTGAAAGGCCAGCAGCGGAGGACACTGTGGTTAAGCGGGCACGCCACTACGGCTCCCTCAAGCACACGTGTTGAAACTGGTGTCCTTGGGAGAGAAAAGTCACAGCGCCAGAGAACTCTTGTCCAGTTTGCACAGAGAGCATGAGGCTTGGCTAATGCCCTCCCGGCTCACAACAGGCAACGTAGTGTGCGACAACATGGCCAACCTTGAGGCCGCGCTGCACATGGGCCGCATAAAACACGTGTCCTGCTTTGCGCACGCACTGAACCTGGTAGTGCAGAAGTTCCTCCGCACGTACCCAGGACTGCAGGACTTACTGAGACACTCCATCTGCAGCCATGTCCACTGACCCCCTACTGCCACCGCGGCGCTTAGCAAGATCCAGCGGCAACAGAGGCTGCCACCACATAGACTGATTTGTAACACTGTGACTAGATGGAAATCCACCCTGCACATGCCCTGCACAAAAGCTAGCTATCCCCCATTACTTGGTCAGCGTGGTGCATGAAGGCAACAGGGCCCTTCACACAACTGAGCTATTTTACCAGTGACCAGTGGCTGCACATGGAGATGCTGTGCAAGGTACTGGCCCCCTTTGAGCAGGCCACAAACGCTGTAAGTCGGTAGCAGTCAGGCTGCCGAATGTCATTCCCATAATCTTTATGCTTGGTAATACCCTGTGTGGCCTGATGGAAAGTGGTGATGGGAGAAATCATGCCTATTAGATCCCTGGACTACCATGGCTGCTTACAAATCTTATATGGTATTGGACTCCCGATATGGGCGTTATAGAACGAGGCGGCTAAGCTGGTCCAGATGTTCATTTTGCAAGATTACTTCTACAATATAATAAACTTATAGTAGTCATCATGCACTGTGTTTTTTCATGTACATGGTAATGTTAACGGATCTACTTACTAGGATCGTGGTTGCTTCTTGCACTTATGCACTTTAGATTATTAAATAATTATTTTCAATTTTGTACATGGTTATATTTGGTTAAATAGGTATCTCAGACCTCTTTTAATACATGTATTGAGTGAAATTTTTCAAATAGATTCCTGAGCTGGCATAGCTATACAGGTATATAATAGACGGACAGTGCCCCTAAAGGGACACTATAATGTTTTTGGTAAGTGTAGCCCTGTCGGCCCCGATATCTGTTTAGTGGTGTAATTTGATCTACAAATAGTGATTGTGAATGTTATATGAAATGTTGTTTTGTAGTTATTGCACTATCTTCATAGAATTCAAACACGTATTATAAGCTTTTCCTGGCCGGGACTATTGGAGCTCAGCCTCGAGCCACCAATCTCCCCACATAGGTAAACCACCTAGTTAGGGTTTCTGTTTAGGATTTCACCTTCCCCTTTGGTGCTCATTGTTGGCTGGGATTTTGGTCCTTCTCATCCAACAAGAGCTTTGTCTTTTTGTTTTTTTTGTTTTTTTTTTACCCCTCTTTTTCCCAACCTTCTTTTTTCCTTTCCCCTCCTTATCTTTATTTTTCTTAGGTTTTCACCTCATGGATGGGAACTAGCCCATCCTGTCTACTTGGTGAATAATATATATTTTTTTTTTTGTTGCACTTGAATTTGTAAATGCCTTTGCAACGTCCTCAAGCCCAACCTCTCAGGCTTCATACCCCTAATGTGAAGTGACTTAATAGCCCTAATAAACATTCTCAGCTACTATATGCACAACATAAGGCTAGAGTCTACATCCTCCTGTTCCAAGAAACTAATTTTCAAACCAATAAAATTTTATCCCTATGCAATAGATATTATACTACCTGATACCATATTTCCAATCCTGATGCTAAAACTAAGGGTTTATCTGTTGCATTCCACAAATCTCTCCCGATTCAGGTTGTTGATTCTCTCTGTGATGATCAGGGTAGATACCTTTTTAATAAAGTAACTATTTGGGGCAAGATGTATACAATAGCCTCCTTGTATTCACCCAACTACCAACCAACTGTGTTTTATATCAAATATTTAGATGTTCTTAAGGGATGTGCAGATGGAACCATTGTCGTGGGCGGCGCCTTAATTTTGCCCTCGACCCTCGCATAGACACTTCATTGGGTAAAATTTCTATATCTTACTCTAAATTTAACTAATTTCCCACTAAATTATGTGAACTCAGATTACTAGAATTTTGAGGCATTTTGCATCCTACAACTAAGGATTACACATTTCGTTCCATTCTGCACCCGGTATACTCACGCATAGATTATTTGTTAGTTAGCCACTCTGTATTAGATTGGCACCTCCGTCTACCATCAATTCTTGTCCCTGGTCAGATCATGCATCTGTCCATGTCACTTTTCATCTCCCCCAGGTAATTACCTGGGGGGTGGACATGGCGATGCAATGATTCTTTATTTAAAGATCCCATTTGTGCCAGGGTACAGGGTAGTGGGTCACCTTATACAATGGGAGGCAATGAAGGCAATTCTTCGGGGGGTCCTTATCCAGCAGGACTCACGGCTTAAAAAGATCAGGTCGCAGGATATACAAAACACACTGATTAAAATCCAACATCTGGAGGTTATATATAAACGAACCTTGTCTGCTAAAACATTTTTAGATTTAACTACAGCCAGGACCCACCACAATATGGTGACAAATGTGGGAGATTCTTAACCAGGGGACTTCATCCTTGTGCACCTATCACCTATGTTCCAGCAATTTCTGGAGCTCAGGCAGATTAAACATCTATCCCTCAAGATATACTGCAAATATTCTATAAATATTATGCAGATTTATATCATATTTAACCAAATCTGGTCACACCCCTTGCAGTCCAAAATTATATTGATGAGACAGCTCTTCCAGTGTTAGATCCGGAAGTTGTGTCATTTTTAGAATCCCCTTTTAGGGGTCTTCTTCACAATGGCTGTGTTCCATCAATGTCCTCCCTCCATCCTTAGATAGGTAGTAAGATGTCCTCTTGGTTTGCATATAGGCAAATACATTCATAAATTTCCTCATTCTTGGACCTCTCTGTTCTAAATAGAGGTCCAGCTGAGTTTGAGGCATTGTTGAGGTCGCCCACTCCTCCCACCCATGTCATCTCCATACTTCATGAATTGCTTAACCAGTATCCCCATTACTGGGAATCTGAATTGGGCACACCAGTGATGGCAGATGATTGGGAGAAATCTTTTAATTTTACACACAAACTTATTCTCAACTGCAGAGCCCAAGAAACAAATTTTTAAGATCTTGTCCTGGTGGTACATTTGCCCTTTGGATCACCATCATATATCTCCAGCACACTCAGACAGATGTTGGTGTTTTCTCATTCAGGTTCTATGTTACATATTTAAAGGGAGTGTCCAGCCATTCTGCCGTTTCTGGGAATCTATTATTAAGTTGTATAATGAGTGTACGGGCTCTAAATGTTTGCAATAGTTCCAAAGTGACTCTTTTGTCCATGATTCCGGGTTCCAATAAATCCATCAAGCGTGATGTGCTTCGTCACTTTCTTACCGCTGCCGGGGTTCTTTTACCTAGGTATTTGAGGCAAGTGAAAATCCAGTCAATTAAGGAATGGTTCACGGAAGTTGAAAACAATTGTCATATGGAACTATTAGTAGCAGAAGATGATGATGGATTGGAACAGTTTAAGATGACTTGGATGGCATGTGAAGGGTTTAAAGATCCCCCTTAATTTCGTACATACATAGATTTATTTGTTTTTGGGCTTATGGGTTATGTGTGCACCACCCTGTTCTCATTCGATTTTATATTCCCTTTATTTCTTTCCTTAATTCCATTCTCTGGGCTTCTTTGTTTGTTTGTCATGTGTTAACATTTTTTTATGAGTACCAATTGTATTCTTATATAAGCATAAATGTGTTTTTTAGTTTTGGTACATGAGTGGTGTGGCACTGGTTGTCTACTGCCCATGTATGAGTATGTGTTAGGGGTAACATATTCCCCTAGTCATTGTGATTATCCCTCTGTTGTTTAAGACTCCGTATGCCATGTTCAGGAGAATGGTTCAAGTACCTTTGCCGGGTTTAATGCTGTTATTTTTTGTAATTTGTCTTTTGTATGATAATATACTTGTTTAAAGCTAATAAAATTTATATTTAAAAAAATGTATGATGACAGGGGGTATTACAAGCTTATCATAACAGGGATGTTAATAGTAATTTATGGTGGGAAGGGTCCAGTTGGAACCTAATGGTGATTAGGGGATTGGTGAAAATCATCATAATCAGCCTTGGAATGTGTAGCATAGTGGGTACATGTGTGATCAGGGAACAGGATGAATGACAAGTTAACAGAACAAATATTTTAATGAAAATGTAAAGCTTAGGTTTAATCTAATTATATTTTGCGGTTCTTGGTTTCCTATTTTACCCCACATCAACACTAAAAGCAATTTTTACATTAAACCTTTTGTTTTCAGTACCTTAATTTAAATACAGTGATAATGGGTCTCTGTGCTTTGTTATGCAATAGAGGCAGATCATGGCTAGTGAGAGGTGTTGGACTTGCACTTAGCTAGATGATATTGGATATTTATCCAGCTAGGGCTGGGACACTATGGGAAGAAGGGCTGGCACAGAAGGGGGCACACCATGGGAAGATCACAATAAATGTGCATTGAACTAAAAGCGTACAATTCCAGCCTGTATGACCGTGTAATAGAGAAGGTAAATCTGTACTTCAACTTTAAAAAGGAGGAACCTAAAAGGCAGAAGTCATAAGGCTTGTGTTATGGAAATGGGTATTGGAGATTCATGCACTGACTGCTGTTCCTCATTATTCTAGGCAGAGAAAAATAAAAGTAGCCATTCTCCATTTGTATGAAGTGAAGGTGTAGTCTTTGGCACAAACTTTAACGTATGAAAATACCAAATGAACAGGGTTTTCTTAATGTTACCATTCACAGAAGCTCCAAACCCATCAACATAGACCCTTAAATTGTGTAATCACTGAAGGTTTCTTTTTCATGACAGCAGGTTTTATCCAACAAACATTAATTTTTATCAGAAATCTGTTTAGACATTAGGAGGGGGAGAAGGAATTTGTATTTTTCTTTATTTGTTTTTGCTTGCTGGTGCTTGTATTTTACTAGAATATAAAATGACCGTCTTGTTGAGAATGATTTCAGAGAATTTCATGTGCTATTACTGTGTAGAAGGCATTTTAAGGAAGCACACACAGATACTGGATACTGCGGAACTAAACCTATCCATTGAAAAATTGTGAGCAGGCAGATTCTTTATTGCAGAAGAGACAGGCTATGTCTCTTCTGAAATTAAACAATGTTACCTGCTTGTTCGCAATCTTCTCCTGTACAATGTGTACACTAAGCTGCCATGCTCGGCTCAGTGAGCAATTCTAGCTTACCTGGCTGTTGCTAATGAAACAACTCCCATGCACATGTGTAAGAGTTGGATCTTTCTGGCCTGGCCAATTAAAATGGCTAAAAAACTTGATATTAATATTAACCCAGATGTGGACTAGGTGAAGAAACAAGAAGAGGTGAGTTTAGTCAAATAATTGTGAAAGGGCAGGTAAGTTTAATTTATTGCAGTTTAGGCCTGTCCATTCTGCAAGCTACCTGCTCACCTGTATGTTATCTTTTTAGGTTTAGTTCAACTTTAGGCTTATTGTACATATTACAAGCTGACTGTCACACTTACCTCTTCCTCACTAAAGGCTGGTATTTGACCCCTGGCTTGTGACCTGACCTCTCTTGCTTGCTGCCTGGGATGACCCCAGCCTTCCTTGACAAAAAATAAATTCTTGATCAAACCTTGCTCTTTAGCTAGCTCAGACACAGCACTCGATATTCGTACAATGTGTCCCCACTACTGCTGAGCCTCTAGCTTTGTTGAGCTACTTCCTGTACACCTGTTGCTTAATTCAGTGTTTTCACTGTCCAGCTCCTGTGTTAACCCCCTGTTGTTTTCAGCCTATTCCCTTGTGCTGTTCCAGTGTTCCTCTGCGTCTGTGGATATTTCTGTGTCACCTGTGCCTCCTTTTGCTTCCAGTTTCTCTTGTGTCTGCAGTGGCCCCTGTGTCACCGGTGTCTATTTCTGGGATCCCTGGTATTGGATTGTGACCTGACCTCTCTTGCTTGCTGCCCGCCTTGACCCTAGCCTTCCTTGACAATTCTTCTGCCTTTGATTATGGTTGATTTGGTTATTAATGGTATTATGTTTTTTATTGTGGTGGCCCAACATTTAGAAAAATAGCAGTGAGTAAAATAAAAAAATAAAGTTTTTAGTATTAACATAACTTCTTTTTTAAAATTTAATTATTTTAAATATGTTTTTGTCTTTATAGGTGTATTGTAAAACTGATAGTTTTTATTACTGACAAATAATGTTGAGGTTTTATAATCGTTTGTCATTCTGTATTTACTTTGCACTAAGGCTTGTCGTTTGATACTTCCAAAATTTACAATACATTTTTGTCCTGGCTTACCACCAATATAGTTCCCTATGAAATACATGAAAATACATAAAAAAGAATATAAAGTAGAAGTAGAAGGTATCATATACACATATCACATCTTACAAAATTCAAATTATTACATTTGTGTTAAGTTAACAGAAGGTTTTTTAAGGTGCAGAGATCATTTTTGGAGCTGATAAATCTGTACAAATGTTTGATTAAATGCAAAACTGTGGATTTCATCATACTTAAATTTAAGGTTAATCTCTAAAACAACAAAACACAGTTCAAGATAACAAAGATATCTGCTAGTTTACTGAACATTTTATTCCTTTTGAAAGGAACAGTGTAATCCAGTTTTATGACCCGTAATCTGATTTCTAAAGCTGCGTACACACTTCCAATTTTTATCGTTGGAAATGAACGACGAACGAACAACGAACGATCGATTGGGCAAAAATCGTTCGTAAAAAAAGTAACCAACGACGCCGACAAACGAGAATAGTCGCTGGAAATGAAAGACCGGACCAGCGGATTGGATTGGATGACGATCGTTTACCATCTATCGTGTGTACGGTTGTTCATTGATCGTCCATGGTCTGAGCATGCACGGTGAACGAACGTTCGCTTACTTCCTGTGGTGCACGTCACTTCCTGTATCTTTCAAACGATCGCATCTATTGTGTGTACAATATCTGCGAACGATCGTGTCGTTATCTGTATGTACAGGATCGGTGCTATGCGATCGTTCGCAGATATCGTGCAGGATTGTTCGTCGTTCGTTTACCAACGATAATAATTGGAAGTGTGTACGTAGCTTTAGGCCAGTATGGACCTATGGATTTCCTTGTAATAGTAAGATATTTCTATATAACTTTGGGTACAAGTTATTTTTCTTCTAGAGCAAGAATAAATATGTTTTTCTAAATTTGAAAATATGTTTCTCCATGTCCACAGACATGCGAAACCAGAAAGGGCTGCATGCTCTGTCAGGCATAGGCAGAGAGTGGGTGCTGTGCTTGGCAGCTCAACAGGGCAAACAGGTGGGGCGCTGCTGGACAGTTCAGTGGGGAGCACTGCGAGAACCAACAGGTTTTGTGGCATATAGTAAGGAGGGGTAGGAGTACACACCTACTGTCTTACCTTTCCTGTCCACTTAGAATGCATGCATAAGTAAGGATCTGGCTTGTCACTCTGTCCACTCTGGCTTTTTTTTTAACAAATGAAGAAAAAAACTAAAAAGAAGAAGCGTTTCCTAAAAATTTTATTTTAAGGTGTTGTGTATTTCCAATGTTGCCATTGAAGATTCACTTTTATAGATGTTTTCCTCAGTCAATTGGTGAAAGTGTAAAAAATTGAATTAACAGTACCAACTAAAAAAAAAACATGTTGCTATTCAAAGTACAGGAATACTTTTGACCTTAAATCTGTTCCAATTCAGAAAAATTTTTTTTCCTTTAATTGCACAAAAAACACATTAACTAAAATTTTTGTTTTACTTGGGACATGTTATCACACATGTCCCAGACCTCCCCAAATGTTTGATGGCAATGCTATATTCAAGGCTTTTGGAATAAATTGCATATGGTGCACAAGAATGCCCACATTTGGTTCGCAAGAACAACTCGTTTAAACTTCTTTCTGGATCTTCAGGACATTTTTGAATGAGGATGTTGGAAAATTCCCTTATCAGGAATAAATCAAACAGTAATAATACTGCAATAATATATAATTATAGAGTATATTGGCAGCATGGTGGCTCAGGGGTTAGCACTCTTGCTTTGCAGCGCTAGATCCCAGGTTTGAAGCCCGGGCAGGGCACTGCATCTGCATGGAGTTTGCAGGTTCTCCCCATGTCTGTGTAGGTTTCCTCCCACATTCCAAAAAAACATGCAATTAGGGAAACTAGGTTCCCCCCAAAATATTGACCTTACACTACATTAATAACATATGACTATGGTAGGGACATTAGATTGAGAGACAGTTAGTGTCATGACTATAGACTTAATAGTCATAATATGATGGCTCTATATAAATACTGTATAAAATAATATTGGGGTGCAAGTCATATTAAAATAATGATAAGGTGTGCAACGAAAAACATTGTTTTTTTTTCAGAAAAACCGTATCTATTCCCATGAAATAATTATACACAGTAAAACGATTTGTATGGAACACTTTCCTTTTTTCCTTCATAAACATGCTTATACTGCAACCTGGCAATTTGGTTGCAAGCCAAGCCAAATGATTTTAATCATCTTCTGATTAAATTGTTGTATAATCATAGCAGGTGGATTTTTCCATTACATATCTACATGCCCCAAATTTTGTTTTACTACTGGCAAGTTACTGTTTCTTGCTATTTTGTGGATATGGCTGAAATATCTCTAGCAGTTTCTCATTTTGACCTGATTTGGATAACTAGCTTGTGTAGGGAATGCCTTGATTTTAACTTTGTTTATTTAAAGAATATTAAAATGGAATGTTAAGTTTCATAACACAATACTGCATCAATAGGTGTAGCTCACCTTAGAAGCCTACTTCTGTCCTTTTTGGGTGATCTGATATTATTTCAAGGACCTGAAACAATAGAATCATACAGATCTGGTCATATGTACAGATGGTCAAATCTAAGATTGTATTGTTCTGGCCCAAATAATCTGTGAAAGTCTGATCTTTGTTTATAGCTAATGGAAGATTTTCTGTACTTACTAAATTGGTGTCACTTATTAAAAAAAAACATTTTCCAGGTTTTTCTCTTGATTCCAAAATTTTTCTTAGTTACATATTATTTATGTATCTATTGTATTCTGCTCTTAGATCATCTGCAAAAGGCTGAACTTTGTCTTTCATTTCACGCATCTTGGTGCGCAGCTCATCTCGGGTCTCTTCTGCTTTACTTTCCACTTTGATCATAAATGAGGCCAGACGTTTTTTCATTCCTTGTAAAGTTTCAGCTGTATTGCCCAGTACTTTCCATGCACTATCCATTGCATTTCTTCCTAAATGATCTGCAAAGTCTCCCAAAACAGGGAGAACATTCTCTGTGAAAACCGGGAGCCTTTGACCAAGATCAATTTTTTTCCAGACTCCGTCAACAAAGTCTTCAATCTCACTCTGTATTTTCCATGCTTTCTTCTCTGCAGCATGCACCTTTTCTTTAATTTGAAACCTAGCAAATAAAATGTATATTTGTGTGAATTTGTTTTATAATGGTAATGAGACTTCAATATAAAAAGAATGAAAATGATTTGAAAAAGAAAATATATTATCTGTTGGTTGATTTTCCAAAAGCATGTGATTAAATTTATAGTCACTAGTCAGACCATAACATTTCTTTAAAATAGAGAACAAATGTGCAAGCAAATGTGAAAGTATTACAGAGTATTAAATACAAGCAGTAAGAAAGCATTAAAACTAGTCTTTGCAAGCAAAATTAGTCATACATTTGAAATAAAGCATATAGCATGTATACATATGTTGTACATTATAGCAAAAAGCTCCTAGAGGCCCCAAAGTTTTCTGAATTACCACTGGAAGGGAGAAGAGGTGAGTTCAGCTGCTGAAAATAAAAGTGCCTCTGCTGTAAAATGTGGAGACAAATTACTCCACAGTGCCTGCAGCTAAAAAAGGTCAATCTGGACTTGTTTTAAATATCATGTACTGCTTATAAGGAATATGTAAATATTTAAATGTTTATAGCATAGCAACAGTCACAAATTGCATTTGGAATTTTGTTAATTTACCATCATCAAGATCAGATTTCTCCACCTTTTTACTCCCAAGAAACACTTTAAAAATTTCCAAGGGAATCCCTGTGAAAGATCATTGGTGCCATGTTGCTGGCTCTTTGAGGTGGCATTGACCCTGGAACTATGCAGGCATCATCAAATGGAAGACCAGTCTGCTGCAGTTCAGGGAAATCCTAGCAACCTTTGTATTTTCTTTTAGCTATTTTTGTTTTCCTAATTCCCTAAAGCCTATTTGAAGGAAACCTGATACCTAGCATCATTTTTGTTATAAAGCTTATCTATTCCTTTACATTTTATACCCAGCTGGCATTGATTGATCTGACAAAAGGACTTTGCAGAAAACCAATTTACCATACTTCATGATTTTATTTTCTATCCTTGCTATTCTTATTCCATAAACAATATAGACAGACTTCCAGTTGCGCTGCCTTATGGGAGAGTAATGGTACTTGGAAGCTCCCATCTATTCAGAGGTATTTTGTGATCCCCCGTCCATACAGCACACTGCCAACTAGCTGCGAAAGCTCCCTATGACTCGGATCCCCGATAAATTGTTAGATCAAGACATGATTTAAGCCCCAACATGCATTACTACCCAGGAAAACGACAGCCCCAGTCTTATGCCTTTGATAGACTGTTGGAAATATTCCCGTTATCCAGTTTTGCTATTTATAAATGCCTAGAAAATGTGTACAAACCCTTATCCCGGTCAAAGGGAATGGTAGAGGTAGCTTGACGTTCCTTTCCTGATAGACAGGATTGTCAATGGCTACCTAACTGCGAGAAAAACTATTGTCAATGAAACATCGGGACAAACCCAATTCAAGATAATCCACAAGGCCTACGAGGTTTACAGACCAAAGCGGGTAGACCCAGCTCAGGTCCAGACGGAATCTTCAATGTGCCCAAAATGCAGATCGCACAGGGTGGCCCTCTTTTACTACAATTGGACCTGGGACAGTGTGGTCAGATTCTGGGAACAAGTATTGCAGTTTATAAAACAGGTGGTTGGTCGTGCACTTCCTCTATGCCTAGTCTTCTTTTTATTTGGTGACTGGACGGATCGACTCCCTGGGAGGGGGAAAAAAGAATAGGCTAGTTTGTGTTTATTGGCAGCGAGAGGGGCCATCATGAACTAATTGGATCCTTCCCCAGCCCTCTACACTGGAGATGGTTAGTGCACCCCTCATGACCATATTCTATAGAGATATGCTCGAAGCCATACAAGGGAAAAACAAACAAAAATCCATATTTCTGGCAAAGTGGTATGGTTTTATAAATAAGGTACGGCTAGGTGCAGAAAGGGAGGAGACTCTGGAATGTTTCCAATACTCCACCTGATACATAATAAATGTACCATAACGGGGTACACCAGTGCACACGTACACAAACCTTCTTCTCTGCTCTCTTTCACATAATGATCACTAATACTATGGGAATCTCTACTTTGAAGGAAATTCCGCAAGCTAGTACTGGAGGTGGTATATAAGGAAAAATGTACTCAGTTATAATGTTGTTTTTCTTTATGTTACGGTGTACCATAATTGTTCTTCCCCCCTTAGCTTATCCATTTCTCACCTTGTTTCATTATGTTATGTCCAAAAACCCATTGTAATTTCTTGTAACACTGTTTTTGTTGTATTTTCCTACTGTTTATAGAAATATGTAGAAAAACCAATAAAAATATATATATGGGCAGTCTAGAAAGTGCTTTCAGAGTGGGCAGGATACCAAACTTAAAATACAGATTCTATGAATGCAACAAATGCAAAATAATAACACAAACAGTAAGTCTTACTCTTTTACAAATGGTGAATCCTCCAGATTTTTTCTTAAATCATTTACAATTTCAGCTGTATCTTCCACGATTTTAAAGAATACAGGCTCTCTATCTTCATCTGGTGTATCTTGCTGCATAATGTAGTGCCCTTGCACTCCTGGAAGACAGAGGTAATACTGTAGGTAAATACGTAAACATAGACTTGTTCCTAATAGCATCCAATGGTCCAAGTTGATTTATTTTATTAAATAAATAACTATTTTCCAATAAATAAATTAAAAACTGTAAGTAGGGGTGAGGAGCCAGTGGGAGGAACATTCCTTTACATAAAGAGGATAGGAATTCAGCATGGCTTTAATTCAGACACTCTAATTTGGTCCAACTCCTTTTCTGGACATTTTGGTCTGTTTAAAATAAAGTAAAACAATAACATATCTACTGGGAGGATCAATGCCTATAATGAGACTCACAAGATCCATATAATTATTTTTGAGAGCCAGCATTATATTAAATATTTGTTTCTATTTTGTGCAGTATGCAGGATCATCAGCCACCTTGGGATGATGTACATATGAATTACTAAATCATTTAATTTTTACCACCACCTAGCAAACGCCAGTATTGCACTCTGAGCTTGTTATAATATGTCAGGAAGTTGGGTAAATCAAAAATACCAAAATGATTGTCAGAGAGATTTTTTTATTACTGTACCTGCTATAAAGAGCAGAGCTGGGTATAAAACCAAAATCTTCATATTGACCAAGAAATGTTAAACACTGATCTGCAATAGAAATGATATTTCTTTAAAAAACATTAAAAATGTTGTCAACTAATTAATATAATTTGCTCAAGCTTCATAAGACTTCCAAAAATTTTACCAGAACCGTTTACATTCCATTCCATATTACAGGCTCGGCAGTCCAGGTACCAAGTTGACAAATTTCCTTCATTATTTAACTAATTACTAAATTACTTTAAACATTAAATAGGGATTGCAAATGACACAACTGCACAATACACAAAGTACAAAAAAATGCACAGGAGGGGAAAACACACTGCATTTAGAAACATACATTAGAAATAAATAGGGATCATATAAAATATTTATTTCTCTTTACAAATCAACAAAAACAAAACACAATCGAAGAATAATCCATGCAAACCATACACACATTTAAAACAACCTATAGATTAAATTGACTAGGAAAAGGTTTTAGGCATACATGCACTCCATCTCCCAAAAAGAGGTCAAAAACTAAAAATATTATCAAGTTTTCAAATATTTTCTTTAGTTTTATGCAGCATAGTAGTTTATAGCAATATTGTGGCAGTATCTCAAAAAAGAAACCTGGACATGACATGGATGTAATTTTAAGACACAGTACTAAAATTCTATTGGTTTATATTTGCATGCTTTAGTTAATTTTAATGAAGATTTATGTTATTCCTAACCATAAAAAACACACACTGCTAACATTTAGCTTACCAGTCTGTACCAGTTAAGATGTTTTTCTGGAAAAGTAATACTACCCACCTAAAAATATAAAGACACCCCTACCACCCACTGCTGGGCACTTATCCAGGCACAGTTAAAGGGCATGTTTTTCTACAGGTTTTAACTTTTGACTAGCAATGCCCAGATAAAACTGTCACATGGACAGCTAACACAAAGACATTTCTGCTAACCAGTGAAATATCTGGAATGACAAATGTTGTAATTTTCCAGTAAAAATAATTACTTTCTACATACAGAAGTATTTCTAGAACCAATGATTTTAATAGAGTGGGGAAAGAGTTTTTTTCATCTGTGAAATTACAGCTTTTATTTTCTAAAAAAAATTAATGACAGATAATACAAGCTTATCATACCAGGAATGGTAATAGTAACTTATGGTGGGAAGGGTCAAGATGGAACTTAATGGTGGCTAGCAGAATTGGTGCAGTGGTATGATGCAAAATGATGTTAAAAGTTCTGCAGGGTTTAGGCAGAAAATAGATTGTAATCATGTCACGGTCCCTTCCGTGACAGAAGTTTGAGGATCTGTCAGACAAGCTGCTTATGTGAATATCTGACAGTCTCTTTGGTTTTACTTGTTTCTGTGTTGTTGTTTGTAAAGACCACTCCCCTTGCATCAGGTGCAGGTGCTGGTTGATTGTCCCCTTCTGATCACTCATGTGCAGTTCATATTCCCCTTCTGATCACTCATGTGCAGTTCATATTCCCCTTCTGATCACTCTATGCAATGACTGTCCCCTCCTGATCACTATGTGCCATTGATTGTCCCCTTCTGTTCACTTACCGGTAATTAAGTGTAGGGATCTCCGTTAGGGCAGGGATCAGCAGCTTGCTTCCTGGTGCAGAATGCCGGCTTGTTACTTTCAGTTTGGCTCTCCACTGCAGCCAGGAGCAGACACGTGCTGCAGCAAGAGCAAGACACGTGCTGCATCAAGGAGACACACACAGGATCGGATATCGGGGATGTCTTATTCACGGGTGAGTGTCTTATTTTAATTATTTTTTCAAAAATCGGGGGTGGCTTATTTAATGGGGATGTCTTAAAATCGGGGAAACACGGTAGGTGAAGAAACAGGAAATGGTGAGTTTACTCAAATAAATGTGAAAAGACAGGTGAGTTTAATTTTTGCAGTATAGGACTGTCCATACTGCAAGCTACCTGCTTACCTGTCTGTTATCTTTTTAGGTTTAGTTCCACTTTAGGCTTATTGTACATTGTTACAATATGACTGTCACACTTATTTCTTCTTCACTAAAGCGCAGGAGTCTTTCTCTTGCTCATGCGGCCAGTTCTAACTCTGTGCATACCTCTGCTCCCAAGCTTTATCAGTTACCCCAATCTGCCAGTCAATCAGACAATATCTTCTTAATCATCCCTGGCTATTTAACTAGCTCGGACACAGCACTCGGCATTCGTACAATGTGTCTCCCCTACTGCTGAGTCTCTTTGCTAGCAAGTTCCTGGACACCCGTCGTATAATTCTGTGTTTCCTCTGTCCAGCTACTGTGCTAACCCCTTGTCTGACCCCTTGTTTCCACGCTATTCCGTTGTGCTGATCCAGTGTTCCTCTCTGTCTGTGGATATTCTTGTGTCACCTGTGCCTCCTGTTGTTTCCAGTGTCCCCTGTGTTCCCTGTGTCTGCAGTGGCCCCTGTGTCACTGGTGTCTATTTCCTGGATCCCTGGTATTTGACCCCTGGCTTGTGACCTGACCTCTCTTGCTTGCTGTCTGCCCTGACCCTGGGTTTCCTTCACCATTCTTCTGCCTTTGATTATAGTTGATTTGGTTATACATGGTATTATGTTATTTATTGTGGTGGCCCAAATGGCAGTGAGCAAAAAAAAAAAAAAAAAAAAAAGGAAAGGAGTGCTTAGTTGTCATGTGACTTTTTAAAAAAAAATATTTTTATTTAAATATATTTTTATATAGGTCTATATAGGTGTATTATAAAACTGATGCATTCCATTACTGATAAATAATGTTGTGGGTTTATAATTGTTTGTCATTCTATATTTACTTTGTACCAAGCCTTGTTGTTTGATACTTCCAAAAATAAGATTCCTTATGAAATACATGAAAATCCATATAAAGGAAATAAAAGGTATCTCATACACATATTACATCTCTTACACAATTCAAATTTATACATTTGTGTTAAGTTAGCAGAAGGTTTTTTAAGGTGCAGGGATTTTTTGGAGTTGATAAATCTGTACAAATGTTTGATTAAAAGCAAAACTGTGGATTTCATCATACTTAAATTTAAGGTTAATCTCTAAAACAACAAAACACAATCCAAGATAGCAAAGAGTTCTGCTAGTTGACTGTTTACTGAACATTTTTTTTCTTGTAAAAGGAACAGTGTAATCCAGGCCAGTGTAGACTTATGGATTTCTTTGTAATAATATAAGATATTTCTATATAACAAGTTAATAAGTTAATGTTCTTCTAGAGCAAGAATAAATATGTCTTTTGTACTTTTTTCGGTACTACAAAATATGTTCCCCATAATACCACTGTACTTTCTGCTCTGATTTTGATAGGCAGTTAACATTCTCTTTACAGTTAAAGTCTATTCTGATATCAGCAGTAATGCCCAAAAATCTAGGACCTTATGGGGGGACCTAATGAAAATTGTAAATTGCTTGTGTGAATCAGAACTCCAGCTAAATTAATATTAATTTAAATACATTAGTAGCATTAAAAGCATAAAATTGACAAAAACAGCTTTTTTCTGCAATTACTACTTTCTAGAGTAGACTTTACAGTCCAGAGGTGTCCTACATAGTACTTCTTTTCTGCAGCAGCATGTCCTTCATTTTCTCAGTTGAAAAATGCCCTGTTGCATGATTCAAACCACTTGCTCTGATTCCAGGCTTTATTTGCTGTAAGGCTTCTATAAAAAAGAACAAAAAACAGTTTGGCGTTTCTTTGAAATTCATATTTGGACAGGATTTCTTCACAAGCGGAGGAAGTCAATGTTGTGGAATAGACTGGTACAGGAGGAGGGGCAGGAATGCGCACTTACTGCTTTCTCATTCTTGGCCACCCAGGTTGATTATCTGCATATATGTTGAGGGTAACCCAAAAAAGTGTTATTTAATGGAATTTTTTCATTTCAATGTTACCTCCACAGTTGCATTTTTTCTACATTGGTACTTATTCCATGGCAGATTCCAACTCTTCATGCTGTTTATAGACAACGGTTTGCCTATTAGCCCTAAAAGTATAAATATAAATACGAAATTGCAGTTCAAAAGCCTCATTAGTAAATATATTAGTACATATGTTAGAATTCCCCTGTATTTTGTTATTGTGTTCCAATTTTGAATAATTCATAGAAGCTCTAAAGACATTTATGTGGAATTTTAATATAGAAAAAAAGAATAAAAGAATGGTCTGAAGAAAGGAAACTATCCAGGGAGCAGCAGTTTCCTGGGTGAAAAATATTTATTTATGCCAGAAGTCAGAGGAGAATGGCTAGACTGGTTCAAGCTGATAGAAAGGCAACAGTAACTCATTACCTGAAGTATGCAAAAGAATATTCCCACCTCCTAGATTGTAAGCTCTTCGGGGCAGGGTCCTCTCCTCCTGTGTCACTGTATTCGTCTGTCATTTGCAACCCCTATTTATTGTACAGAGCTGCATATTATGTAGGCGCTATATAAATCGTGTTTGTTAAATAATATTAATAATAATAATAATAATAATATTTTTAATAGAGCACTTTTGGGATGTGATTAAACAGAAAATTTTGCATTATAAATGTGCATATGGAAACTCTGCAGCATTTACGTGATGTTATCATCTTCAGATGTTGTCAAAAATTCCAGAAGAATGTTTTCATCACCTTGTTGCATCTATGACATTAGGAGTTATGGCAGTTGTGAAGACAAAGTCATATTTATATATAATAAATAGAAAAAAAATATATTTCTTTCTACTTTGTTCTAAAAAATCTGGTCCATAGCAGGTTCTATTTTTTAACTCTCAGCTCAGATGTAAAACAACACACTACAAATTCTATTGTGTAATTTTTTATTTAATAAAAATGAACCCAAAATGAAGAAGTCGTATGTGACAAAGATGTCACAGCAATTCTATCAGGATAAAATGAGAACTTTGGGTCATTGCAGCACCTTGATTCCTTTTTTGTTTTCTCCCATTCTGTTGTAGATTTGCTGGTGTTCCTGGGGTCATTGTCCTGTTGCATGACCCGATTTTGGCCCAACTTGTGCTGTTACACACATGGCCTCACATTCAACTCTAAGATACATTAGTAAACAGAGGAGTTCATGGTCAAATCAATGACTGTAAGGTGCCCAGGTCTTGTGGCTGGTAAACAACTCAAAATCATCCCCTCTCCACCATGGTTCACAGTGGGTATAATGTGTGCCGATATGATGGGTTTGGTTTTCACTAGGCATACCTGTGAGGATTAGAACCAAGGCTTTTTTCCTAACAACCCTTCCAAATAAGCCATATTTGTTCAGTCTTTTCTATCCTTACTGCCCTGAACGTTAACATTGAATGTACTTACTGAATCCTGTAGAGCGGTAGTCGCCAACCGGTGGTGCACAAGAAAATTTTGGTGGTCCATGGCTCTGGACGGTGCGCCCCTGAGCAGGCTAAGGAGAAGGACCCCCTTGGACCCCCTACAGACCATGTCCCCGGTACAGATTGCAGGCTCAGGGCGGTGAACGGGTCATGTCTCTGGACACAACCTGCCCACTCTCCCAACGCAGGTCTAAGAGTGGGCGAGTTCTGGAATCATGACATTACCATGGGGGAAGTTTCTTCCCCTTTGAGTGACACCCTGCTCCCCACACAGTCGCGGTGCAGGGCCAGTGAATTTAGTGGTTTGTGGGTCCAAAAAGGTTGGTGACCAGTGCTGTAGAGTATGAAATTAGGCTCTTTTTTGCAATGTCTCTGAGCATTGCATGATGTGAACTTGAGGTGAATTTGCTGGGAAATCCACTTCTGGAAAGATTGGCAACTGTCTTGAATGTTTTCAACTTGTTAACAATCTTTCTCACTGTAGAATTATGGACTTATTATGGATAGTTTAGTAATCCATTTATAACCCTTCCCAGATTGATGGGCATTACCAATTGCTTTTCTAAGATAACTGCTGATGCCTGTATTCCTTGGCATTGTGTTAGCACCCACCTGAACGTTCCAGACCAGCAAACTGGCTTTTCTGTCTTGCAAAGGTAAATTCAGATATCCCCCAATCCAGTGTTTTTCAACCAGGTTTCTTTGGAAACCAAGGATTCTTCCAGAGGTTACTAGGGTTTTTTGAACAATGGGCAGTTTGTTCCTGTCAGGTCAGTTTAGGTGACACCAATGATCATTTTGGCTATCGGTAAGGGTGACATTCTTCTCAATGACCAGCAATGTAAAAGGAATTCCTCCTACCACACTAATATACTGCGAGCTGTGGATATAGTATTTATAATGAGGATTCCTTGAAAAACTGAAAGTTATTTAAAAGGGGTTCCCCGTGTTAAAAAGGCAGAGAAAGGCTGCTCTAATGCTTATTTTTAGGTTAGACTAAAAAATGGCTGCCTGGTTCACTTTAACACCAGTTTCTGAAAAACTTTTTCTAAAAGCTCTCTTGTGCAAATAAATCAGCCTACACAAAAATAATACTTTCTTTTAATGTCTATTTAATGTTCACGGTTTTTCATTAACTTTTGGAGTTAAGTCTGCCAAGAGTGTACCATGATGACGCTGTATTTGTACTCTGTCGACATCCGCACTTTGATTTGTAAAGCAGCATTCAAGGTTTTTTGAAAAAAAGTAAATTTTATATATCTTATTTTAAATTCAAATTTACTAATGTTTTACTTGTTGTATGTCTAATTACTTGTCTAATGTTGTAAAGGTCAATATGCTATACGCAGAATATAGTGGACACCTAACATTTGATGGCTGCTGTCTTGTGTCTTGATTTCTTGTTTCTTCTTTATACTCTGTACCATTTGTATTGCCAATGCTTCCGGCTATTATCTGATTGGAGTAGTGCCCATCGAGCCGTGGGTGTTCACAGGGTGCTCTTAGACCACATATAAAAAATCAAGCAAGCATAGCAAGCCTGCTCACTGAAAGAACCAGGTGTTTGCTGACTGGTAAGATCATCTCCTTCCTTCCTAATGTAGATATCTCAAATGTTTCCTGAAATTTTTAAAGTGGGACTTAGCTCAAAAGATTAACATTTTACAGCATTTTTAGAGGATCGCCAATTTTATTGTAGAAAGATGATGATCACTATATATATATGCCCATCTGTATGAAGTGACATGATTGCCACTTTATAGTTTAGCGGGATTTATTTAGGACATTTGATTTCCATTTTTGATGTGATTATTAATTTTTTAAAGTGACAATTAAAGTGCAGTCTTTGGAAGATGAGCTTTTAAAATTGGTGATCATGACTAGAAAACTAGTTAATTTAAATCAAAAAGTTTTGGCTTTAAATATTTTTAAACATTCTCACAATCAAATGTCTATAGCTTAGTCTAAAGCCCTTGTTTGTTTCACAATTTCCCAGAGAAATTGTTCTTTTTTAAAATGTAATTCATAACATTTGTAAATATTTATATAGTTTCACTCATAGTGAAAAAGACAAAAAAAAAATATTTTTTTAATACAATGTTTTCTTTAAGCTGATTGTTAGCCCTTAGTTAATCTTTAAAACTCACCACCCTAATAACTCCTTTCTTTCTTTCTGCACTCGGGTAATATTTTATTTTTCTGTTGTTTTTTTTTCACTGTTTTTATTTTGTTTTCTTTTTTTAGTTTTCATTTGTTCTTAACTTTATTGCATAGCAAGTGCATGTGCAAGGTTTTTTAAAAACAGGACTTACCAATAGCTTTGCTATTCTTTGTATCAGATATGCCATATTTCTCTTTGAACAATTTGTATAATAAATTGTAAACTTTTTATTTGCGGGTTAACTATGGTTAAAAAAAAGAACATATATGCATAAGAATGGTACACCATTCCATTTACCATTCCTAAGCATTGGCCATCCTTTAACATATGTGTATATTACCTCTATGTACAGCTCTAAAACGCCTCTCACAAATCCCCTGAGGAAGCCAGCAGGCAAAACGTGTTGGGATTCGAGACATTATTATACACATGATTCTTGAATCAGGGATACTCTGTCTAGCCAAAAGGTCTTTTATCCCATCTAAATGTGATTGGGAATGACCTATACCACCTTTGTATAAATTTGTATACTACACAACGTTATGTGTTTTATATGATGTATAATATATTACACCTAATAGGTTTTTGTGCCACTGAAAATCGCGAGTTTCTCTGCTTCTTTATCTTTAATTGATTTTATGGGGGGGTTGGCTAAATAACTACTATGAATTATGTCAGATGAAAGCTAGATTTCCTTTGTGTCATTTCCCACCTTATTTAACCACATACAAATAGATGGAATCACAGAAGTTTTTCCCAAGGTATCAAATAACAGGGTGCATAAGATGTAACGAACAGGCTCCTATAAATAAAGTTCTGGTCCATTACATGTGTATAGTACAGGAGCTGAAATTCTTCTACACATTACACAGGTTTGCTAAAAAAACAATATGAAATAGTTTACTTTAAGTATTTTCTTGTTTCAATGTAAATTTAAACTAAAAAGGTAAAGTAAAGTAAAGAGTAAACTAGAAAGGTAAAGTAGGAAGTCAAGTAAAGAAAACAACATTTGGGCCGTTGATTACTTTACTTGTTTAATTCAGAACTACATTTGTTTGAATGCTGAAAAAGGTAAAATTCATATTTTATTTATAGCTGCAAATAATATTTTTTCTACTTTCTAATCATTTTTTAATTTTATTTATAGCTTTCAGAAGTTTTCACCATGAAATCCTTGGTTTTATCTCTACTGCTGTTCTTCCTTATTGGTATGGAGCACACTCATTTACTGATTTAATTGATGATATATGCTCTGATTCCCCCATGTTATTGAAAGTCAGGCTGAGTTCAGGAAAACACTAGGAAATGCAAATATCTATGCAAATAGACAAAAGCCTAGCAGAGCAGTTCTATTTTTTTAAAACCCACTTTAAGGTTTAAAATGCTTGTACACGTCCCTGGAGGCAGGAGACCTATAGATGCTACATGTAGTGTTAAAAATTACTGCCTCCTACCATCTGTCAAAAAGGACAGTGAATGGACCCATTCAATTCTATGTTAACCATATTTTTCAAGCAGTTTTAGGTGGTAAGAAAGAACCACTAGTCTGAATGTAGCCTTATCTAGGCAATAAGGAATGTCCCTATGTCATTTTTATTTTAAGTTTTATTTTAATAAATGTTTTTTCACTAATTTTGGAAGTTAAAAGTCCCCTATAGTGATCAACACCTGTGGGCCAACTTTCAGTGTGTTGGCATAACCAGCATCACCTTCAACCAAGAAGACCTCCTTCTACCCCTGAGAATCTAGTGAACAAAGCAAGTACCATAAATTACCATAAATTATTATCATGCATGGGTGCCCTCTAACAAAAAGTGCTACCCAAAAATGTAGGTGCCAGAATCAAAATTGAAATGAAAAATCATTATAGCTAACACATCCTCTGCATGTGTTTCCTGATAGTTTGCCCTATTTAAAAAGATAACTACTAAGAACAAATACATGAATACATTTAAATTTATCATTCTAACGTGACTACATTTGTTTTATTTTTTACAGTGTAAGTACAATTTCTGCAAATACAGAAAATACCTGATGATGTTGCGAATTTTCAGTGTACCTTTTACTTTCTGCACTGAATTGATAGCTCAATTTATTTTTGAGGAGGATTGTCACTAAGGAAATCACTGCCATTTCCTATGGAATTACTTACTTTGACATCCAATATTTTATTGTTTTGTTACATTTTTAGCTTACACCTAGAACATTTGCAAACTGATCCAAGGAATTTATAAAGGCCTGATTTAAACAAGAATTCAATTACACATTGGACCTAAATTGTTGAAACTCTCCAACACTGGAGAATATGCACTATCATGGAATATATCATAGCACACAAAACCTAGAATGGATTTTCTCAATCACATTTACTATTAATCAGCAATCCTTAATGGGATCAATTTCAGGTTTGCTGGATCAATCAGGTTCTCTTGATAGTCTATCTTCTCCAGTCTTGGGAAGTTTAACAAATTAGGCCCAATGTGTGCTGACACTCACAATCACACATTTGCCCTGATTTATTTAAGTTCTCCAAGGCTGGAGAGGATACGCTTTCATCAGTGAGGCTGGGTGAACCAGCAAACCTGGAATGGATCTGGTCCAGGATTGAAAACATTTGCTAACAAATAGCCTGACTTTTAGGAAATCCGTTCCAGGTTTGCTGGTTACCTAGCTTCACTGATAAAAATGTATCTCTCTAAATTCTCTACAGACTTGGAGAACTTTAATAAATCAGGGCCACTGTATTACACAGCCCATTCAAAATGAAAGGCCTTGAATAAGCCCAAGTGCACCACAGTATGGGGAATGTTGCATTGTTGTGTTTAGCACCCAAATGCACCACATGTTTTTCTGTATGTTACCATTGCAATAAAATACTCACTACTGCAACACTGATAATTAACAAAGGCTATCTAATATTATAACACAGTATTTATATAGTGCCAACATATTATTTTAATATTACAAATTCCATAGTCATGTCACTAACTGTCCCTCAAAGGGACTCACAATCTAATGTCCCTACCATAGTCATATGTCATATAACACAGTCTAAGGACAATTTTGTGGGGAAGCCAATTAACCTAATGGTATGTTTTTGGAATGTGGGAGGAAGCTGAAGTACCCAGAGGAAACCCATGGAAACACAGGGAGAATCTGCAAACTCCATGCAGTTATTGTCCTGGATGAGATTTGCTAAAAGCCACTGTGCTGCCCATGTAACTAAACTTTAAAATCACTACACTTTATGTATTACTATGACCTAAAGTTCCCAGGGAGGATACACCCATTTTTCACAAAACTCTTTAAACTGGGCCATAAAAATCTTGTTTTAACATATTATATCTTCTGTCCTTCAGGTACTCATGGTGCCGCAATTGGCCAGGAAAAAGAAGCTGAACTTCCAACACCTGGGGCCCAGGAATGTCTGAAAAATGTAATTCGGGGTGCTTTTGTACTGGGAGCAGAGGTAGCAGGAATGCTTGAATCGACAGATGAGGAAAAATTGTAAGATCAATTTTCATTTATCTATCTACAACAAAACCTAAAAACTCTATAGCAGGCCAAAAATGTTTACACTTTAACAAATTAATGGTACAATATTTATGCCTCTGCATTATGATGTACTAATGATCCTTTGTGGTAACATAGAGCAGCGGTCACCAACCAATGGTCCGCAAGAAGATTTGGGGGTCCGGGGCTCTGGTCAGTGCACCCCTGAGAGGGGTCAGGGGAAGAACCCCGCTGGGGGGACGCACAGGGCAGAACCGCAGACCACGTCCCCCCGTACTAATTCCTGGGTCAGGGAAATGGGCAGGCTGTGCTTTACAACACAACCTGCCCACTATCCCATCACAGGCTCAGATCTGCGATGACAGAGTGGGCAGGGTTATGGCATTAGAGGTCAATTTTGGCAATGGCAATTTTAGAGTTCCGTGGGACCAAAAAGGTTGGGGACCGCTGACATGAACATGGCACAGGTCCAGTGCTTTACTGCATGGAGTGTTACTCTAAATAAATGCACAAAGCTACCTTTTTTTAAAAGGGATTTTTGTTTCCTGGTGCCATGCTTTTTTATTTTAGATAACCTGTTACTGTGCCTGTTTTGGCCACATGCAATGATGTACCATGCAGTAAAGCCACATGAAGCAACTTGTGTTGCAGCACACCACAGCCCAGGGTAAGCACTACCACTGACATTTTTTTACAGCTTCTACTTCATTGGTGGTGTGATCTAATAAATTTACACTTGTTTTACCACTGAATTAATTCAAGTTAAAAAGCTTAGCCCAACCTGTTTTGCTTTTAGAGTAGTGACTTGGGCACCTTCCAGACTTCTAATCTCCAATATAAATTCAGATAAATCTGGGAGGGAAGCAGGGGGAACTGATATGTTGAAAGAACAGTTACAGTCAGTAATTTTCTGTGAATTTTGATGATGAATTGCTCCACTGTACATACAGCTACAGAGGCCAACAAGGCCTTTTTATTACAGAACATGTAAATACTTTCATATATATAAATATATATATATATTATAGCCTGGCTACAGGTTCAGCTTAGAGGGCCTAGAATTAAGTATTTGTGTATACATTGTGTATTTTTTCTATATAGTTATAAGGGCTGCCTTAAATCTATTCTATCACAGCACTGGTCATGCCACCAGGGAGGTAAATTACTGTGTGTTTATGTATGTATGTATATGTATAAAGAGCGTGCAGTACTGCGTATAAGTGTATAGAGAGTGGAAGTAAATTATTCATAGGGTGTGCTTATTCATAGGGGGTTATGTATGCTTCCTCACTTACATTTGATGCCTGCACTTTGTGCATTCCATACTTTTGACCCAGATCTGAGTACACCCAACCACTCAAGTACCCCTTTAATCTCATTGGTAATGAAGTTTGGCCACACTCATAAGTCATCACAACAGTGCCGAATCATTATTTCCCTCAGGTCGCCTTAATTATTTTACCATCATTATGACCCCCAGGTGGGCATCCTAAGTTGTGTTGTGGGCCCATTGAGTTCTTTTTATGCTAATGTATCAATCCCTTTAACAAATCAGTTTGTTATAATAGAAATATTTCAAACTTTTTTGTAGACTATACCATTTATAATGGAATATCACAATACATTAACGACCCCTCACTGTGGGGTAATTGTTTTTTTAAACACTATGGGCTGATTTATTAACATTCTCCAAAACTAGGGAGGGCAGACTATCATGGGTGAACCTGGGTGACCCAGCAAACCTGGAATTGATCTGATCCAAGACTGAAAATATATGCCAATAATAACAAATTATTTTTAAGAAATCTATTCCAGGTTTGCTGGACCACCATTTTAATAAACCAGGCCCTATCTTTTATGAAATGTAGAAAAAAAGAAAATTAATTCAGAAAATGTGTTTTCATAAAAAGCGATTTCTTTGCAGATTTTTTTTTAAATGCACCTATTTGATACAATAAAATATTAATACCCCTGTCTGCCTTTGTCTTACAGAGCTCATGTGCAGAAGAGAGCCGAATCAATACTCATTGATACATATGGCTTGTTCTATGCAGTTGGTGTCACCATTATAGACAGCTATAAAGAAGTGGATAAGGAAATTCATGAACATTACCCAGTGTACAGAACAAAGGTGTTACCCATTGTTGAGGATTACTTCTCAAACGTTGTGAAATATGTATTATCTCTGAAAGATGGCCTTCTGCCTATTATTTCAAAGGCCAACACAGAGGTAATGAAAATTCATTTAAAGTTGATTACAGATATTAAAACCTTTTTTGACGGTCATAAGGAAAAACTGCAGTCATTTAGGGATGACATGAATGCCAAGATTAAACCTTTTGTAGAGCAAGTCCAGCAGGAAGTGAAAGCATCAGAAAAGGAAGAACCTAAACACCATCAGTTTAGTGAGGAACAACGTGCAATATATAGGGACATATTGAAGGGTATGGTCCATTACCGTGAAGATGACAGTAAGAAAATGTTTGAATATATTGAAAAGTTCACTAACAAATCCTAGATACAGTTTTAGGAGACAAAACAATAAAATATATTTTCTTTTCTGATCTCAGTCATAATAAAAAAAAATTACAATACCTATTTTTTTATTTTCATGTTTGGTTCTGACTCTACTGAATCATTATTTGAGGTGATTAATAATGGTATAAAACAAAAGCCCTATAGTGTATATCTAGGCAAAATAAAAAAAAAGACAAAATAGATGTAAATATCTATAGTACATGACCATTTCACAACCTTTGTCTCCCTTTGTCAAAAATCACTTATTTACCTGTTTATCCTGCCAGAAATATGAAAATAAGAAGAAAGAGGTAGGTGGCTTTTGGGCAACAGAACAAAAACATTTATGTGCCTAAATCCACAAAAACACTAATTTAATAAACATCACATACAGCATACCTAATTATACATAGCTCTACTAAGTTTCAATAAATCAATAACCAATCATCAATAATCACAGGGAGTGCATGATCCTATAGCTCACGTGAGTACAATATTATAGAACTACTCAGGTTTGTTTCATTCCCAGGGCATTTAGCTGAATAGCTTTCTCAGGGGACTGAGACTTATACTAGATAAAATATAAACATATAAAAGTCTACCTATATTCTGAATATAGAGTATCGAAATAAAAAGATTTTTACATTCTGAATATATAAGAATATATAAACATTTTTAGTGATTACCAGTGTGGTGCCTTAGAGATGTGGATTTGTTATAAACATGATTAAATATGTTAGTAATGTTGCAAGAAATCTACATGCAGAAGTATGTACCATTATACTGAAGATTCACTTATGTGATGGTGAGTAGTAGATGGGTGTTGTTCATTATGAGGGAAATATGATTAATGTTTTGGTAGCAGAGTTTAAAAATCTAGATGGCTAAAGTTACTTCCAGAACAATGGTAATCTGATGGAATCAAACATGTTTAAGACTGGGGTGGGTATTGGCTTTTATTTGATAGATCTACTTAGTTTTCAGTTGCAGTAGGGATCTATCCTACTGGTACTTGGAAGAATTCTTTCCAAAGCTGTGAATGAATGTAAAAATTTTGTAAGATCCTAACTTTCTGCTGAGTTCCACACTTCCTCTGCTGCATTGAAATCCTGAAGAATATTGTCACTTTTGCTGGAGTTATCCACCCATGCACCACAGAACTCCTCTCCCCATCTCTATACTATTAAGGTGGTATGGGTGGGGGAGTTTTGTAGTCAGACAGGAGACAAATTATATTTTAGAAGAAAAGGATTAACCAGAAAAAAAACAATACAATGGAAACACAGTGACATAAAAGTCTAACAAAAATAAAAACAAAAAATAAACCTGAAGCAAAGGATTAATGACAACAGGTAAAATAATAAATGACAAAGTAACATAGAAAAACAAGGTAATTATTTTATATTATTCATTTTATTTAGGAGAACCCATATTACTCTCACAAAGCAAAATAATCATATTGTCATGGTGCTGCAAGGCAGGACGGTGGACACTCTATGTCACCAGATCAGTTGGTAGAGATGTGCACAGGGTGCAGAGTCCAAGCAGCTTCCCGGTCTTCACCAGAGCCTCTAGAGGTGAAGGTGATGCACTGCGGGCAACTGCCAGGTTGCGGCCCCCGTCCACGCAGAGGCAGGTGACTGCTGACAGGCTGAAACAAGACATGGTACCAGAAGAAGAGACAAATAAGAGTCAGGCAAGCCAGATGTCTGGGCAGGAAGCGATCAGGAGTAGTCAAGGTCAAGCCAAATAAAATACACAAAGAATCAGGAACAGGAGAAGCAAACAACAGGAATCTGGAAGCAGAGCCAAACAAACTCCTTGTTCAGGCAAGTTCCTGTTGCCCTTTACTTTTTTTTAAGGGTAGGTCATGTGATGGATGGAAGACACGTGACCTGCTGCATCCTATCCTACCAGCGGAGGGGGTCCTGGAGATGAGAGGTTGGTGGTATTCACACCTCCGCCAGCATCTGCGAAACACAGATGCCCTAGTCCTGCAAGGATTATTCAGTTTTAAAAGTAGTTTTTTACCTATTATTTCTTAAAATGTATAGTGTTTTGTAAGAGGTGGCTCCACACAGTAGTATAATGTACATTAAAGAAGTACACACAGGAAAGGTACAAGCAGGTAGCAACAAACACAGGTTTGGAGTCAAAAAGTATAAAAAAACAAAACAAAACATCTACTCAAAACACTAAATTAAATTTAGGTCAGCTTTTGACTAGCATGGTATTTTCTAATAGGTTCCCCAAAACAGTTCTTTAGTCTTCTGTTGATAGTCAGCCTTTTCACCCAAAAGCAGGCTTCTGCAGCATAAAAAGAAAGTCCCGAACATCAATATACATATATATATCAATTATAAAAAAGCCTAAAGACAGCTAAGACTAATATGTAGTCCTGATGAGGGTAAGATGTGGAGCTAAAAATTGCTATTTTATTTCTACTAAAACTCTACAAAACCTCCAGGTTTCAAGAACCAAACCAGAACTTGTGTGTGTATGTGAAAATGTTTGTTAGATACATACATATACTTAGCCCAATTGGGTGGTAAGAAGTTCATGGCACAGCCTGGTTTGAAAAGAAGAATGGGCTTTGGAGAGGGAATGTGGATGGATAGACATGTGCCATTCAGTGTGCACTGTGGGTCATATTGTGCATGGAGTAGGACATACAGGTGATTGTGCACTGTCTAGGCAACATCTGCTTATGCTAGAATGGAAAGAAGTGTATACTGGACATGGGATTATTGAGATGCTACTCAGCTGAAAAACTTTTATGGGGAGGACACTGTATTGTAATTAAATATAGAATACCTAAAATAATTTGGTTTGAACCTCAGGCATAAACAAAAACACAGGGGTTGTCAAAGTGTAATCATTTTTTACATACAATTATTCATGTCTATGCTTTGAAATTGGTAAGTGGAAGCCACAGGGTCTCTGGGGAGGCAACTGTAATTATTGAAGGGCTTCCAACCCGTACAATTATAATTCCACCCCCCTGAGGTCCTTTAGTAAGAAGTCTAATTATCAACTAAAACAACAAATGTCCAAAAAATTAACCAGTTATGAGAAAGGTACAAAAAAACTAATGAAGATAAAATGCTAACAAGAGAACTGCAAATGTGAAGAAACCCAAATTTCTTGTTGCCCTTGTTACCTAAAACAAATATATCAAACAGACAATGAAAACATTACAAACTCATAATATTTTTATAAAGAATTTATTAACCAAACATCACCCCAATTAAAAAGTCTGGTTGCTCCAAATGATGAACTAATACTAATGTAATTGATAAATGGACACATGTAATACAACAAAGTGCTTTGCCAATAATACAGTTTATAAGACGTAAAGTATATATATATATATATATATATATATATATTGTAATGCAACATATATAACAAAACAATTTTACAGCAATAAAGATATATAGAAAAACACCAACACACACCCAAGCGATGGATTGAAGACCCCAAATCAGATATTCTACTTCCATGACATGCAGAGAAGAGAGAAATTACAACCACAGTCTGTGGCTGACGTATTGTTGTTCTACCACCATTTTGATCGATGACAGTTTATTTGGCTCTCCTCTATTCTCCTCTATTTCCAGATGTATAATTGCTTTTAGCCAGTCAGGATTTAATACAGTTGCTCTTCTATAAACAATTTCAGGATGATTTTTTACATGTATTTAAATAGTCAGATGTGCTAAAAGTAAATACCGACACTTTTGTCAAAAGATTCTAGCAAGTGAATGTTTATGGGTAAATTTGGTTATAAGTTTAACCATTTAAATTTACTTTTTTTGCTGGAGAATATTACACTGTGCTTGTCCCTAGCTGTTGCTTTTTGGTAAGGCTTCATTTTTTTCTAATTTTTTTTTTCCGCAGCCTTCTTGGATACTTAAGTCACATATACCAGGAGTCTGTTCCTTCTGCACACTGTGTCTCAGAGGGTCTACTTCAAATCTAAACAAGCCACAGCACAATTAAAGCGTAAAGTGCTTAAAGTGGAAGTAAACCCAAAACAAAAAATTCACACTTACTTTCAATCTGGCAGATCAGTCAGCTCTGTTGGTTAGATCTATTGGGAGGTTTCTTCCATCGGGTTATGTATCGTCCAGCTATTTTGTCGCAAAGGGAACACTAGGCGCATCTTCTCCTCTCTTCTTCTGCGTTCTTTTTCCTACATCACCTGATCTCGCAGTGTAGATTGGGAAAAAACTTGCCGATCTCACTGCGCATGCATAAGAATGGCAAATTTTTTTCCTCATTGATGAAAGGTCTCATTTTGCACATGCCCGGGCATGCGCAGAAGGAGCAACCAAGGCCCTCATGGGATTTGTGATGTAGGTATCACAGGAGGCTCTGCGCTTTTATTTATTCATTATTGCCTAGGTACGCTTTAACAGTGCACAGAAATTTTACTAACCAGGAAAGCCAAATTGAGCTCAATATATCTGCTCTTTTAAAGTTGGGGGTACTTGTAGTGGAAGAAAGCAACAAATTAACATGTTTTAATTTTGGTTGGAGAAAGTCTTGGAATCCTTCAGAAAGTATTTGATCACACATGGCTGATTGTGCCCGCAGCTCTTACTATATAACTAGATAAATAATAATGAGCAATGAAATAACACATTTTCAACAAATAACTAAAATGTGTAAAACAAGAAGATGCCCAATGAACATCAATATGTTTAGCAAACCAGTAAAATGAATTGCTCACTTATATGCAATGTTATGATTAGATAGCTCTTTGTATCAACTGTCCTTGTGGCACTCAGTGTTTGTGTACAGGCAAACAGACAGTCTGACCATTGGATAGTTTTTTTCCTTCCAGTTGGCTTTCCATGCAGTGGGTACCTAGAGGGATATATATCAGATGGGGGTAAAGCTTAGTTCATAAGACTTTAAATTTTACTGAGAGGTAAGCATCAAACAATTTATGATATTCTGGGTTTTGTTTTTGTAATTTATCTTTATATAGTGGATTTGCAATTATTTAGAGTTCATTTTTATTGAAATGTTTAAGTTCTGTTGCAAATAAAAAAATATTTGCAATAGGTTCACACAGGATGCATCAAATTTATTTTCTATGCAATAGCATTACAACAGTGAAAAAAGAAGTACTTAAATTAGAGACAGGTCATCAGACAAGAGAACAGAATGATGCAATTGTGTGCTTAAAATAAACATAAAAGAAATGAAATAAAAAATAATGTGATGTGCTGTGTAATTCAGTGTATCACAGTGCCCAAATTGAGTCATACCTGCCGGGGCCTTTGTGCATATAGATTATAAAGACTTGCACATCAGTTGTCATTTTCCTACTTCAACATAAAGCATGTTTTTTTTACCTACTGTGTTGGTGTTTTTTTGTTTTGCTTAGCAAGATGATCATATTCTATTTGGATTATATTTTTTATACATCAGAAAAAAAAGTACAAAGAAGGGTTTTAGGCAAAACTATATTATAACTGGATAATAAATATTCACAGTATAAATCACAACTATTTGTGAACATAATAGAAAATAACATAATATAAATTTGTTGTAAGAGATCCGTCCCAATGAGTTCTAGACAAATCCCAACTAATTGTATAAATTATCTGGGACTGACAAACAGCACAGTATCACATCCATTTTGTATACAATCGCAAACAGTCTTGACAACCGACGCGTTTCGCCCTAAATGGGCTTTCTCAGGGGTGACTGTATGCTTTTTAGGGTGCAATCTAAAATTGTTTTCAAAATACAAAAATACATTACATACTTAAAGTTATACTCTATTGTATAATTAAGTAGATGCTCCAAACCCTACCATTGTTTCAGTTCAAGCTGTAACCCTTTAAGCAAATGTCCAGATTCGTTATTGGTCTGCTGGATCACCCAGGTTCACTCATGATAGTCTATATTCTTCTTTCATAGAGAGCTTTATTAAATAAGGCACTATGACTATGCAGGGGTGCTCCTATGTGCAGCCCATGAACCTCACGATGGATATTCGTTTTGGAAAATTTTAGAAAATGCAGTTGCAATTATGACGAAGGCTATACCAAATTCAGGCAAATGATTCACATATCATCCTAAATGTAAAATTGTGAATATTGATGATTGACTTGGCAACAACACAAGCTACCCAGAGGGTCTAAGATCTGGTGCGGGACCTGTTTAATACACATCTAAAGGTACATGAATAAAATAAAATTAAAAAATAAAATTCACTTATATTCTCTGTTATACATTTTTTGCTGTTTGTATTTTTCCTGGTGATCCACTCCTTTTATTTTTATCAATATGTGACTAATATTCATATATCCAGACTTTCATAATTGTAATTTGTGTCAAAACATCTCCAGCACCAACATCTTCAACTGGTCCTTTTCCAGATTCTGGGCTTCATTAATTTCTGGTAGCTATAAACTGAGATGTGTATTTAGTATGGGAAGTCAAAGGAAATATCCCTAGCAGGGTACAGAATGCAAAATAATACCCTGACCAGTGATTTATTGTATTTTTGTGCTATAGAATTCTAGAATGCATTGAATCTACATAAAATTTAATATAAAATCTGGGAACAAAAAAAAATAAATAAAATCCAATTAATGTTTGTTTATATGCTTAAAATCTAAATTTTATTTGCCTAACAAGGATTCATGAGCACAGTTTGAATCCCAATTCCAGAGCACACTCTTATTGGCTGGTACACTGGATAATGAAAAAGTAACCAGCATGTACAAGGCGCCAATTCTTGGCGTTTACTGGACATATAGAAGTACAGCAAAGTCCCTTTACAAGACAGATTTACAAACACATAATAATTGTTCTTCTATGTGCAATATTTTGGGGCTGTTGACCAGTCGATTTCAGGTCAATCACAACATTGACAGTGGATGTGCTCATGCATACCTGTAAGTTCACTATCTGGTGGAATTATAGTGCAAATCTTTTTCAGACATTTTGAACACATACATGTAGGTAATTTGGGACTTTTATGGTGTTCAATCAAACAACATATGCATGTTTCATAGTCATATTAAGAAACATTAATTTATGCAAAACTTAATTAAAAAACTTTCATAAAATCATTAAAATAGTCTTTAGAATTCCATAGTTGGTCTAGTATGTGTTAGTAGGCATTAAGCGTTCAACCCATTTCACGTAACGAAGCCTGCTTCATCAGTAACTTATAACCTATAATCACAGAATAATTTTTTAAATTTTACATCATTTTAATTCATATCATCTGCCAAATGTATATATACCATACAATTATTCACATATATTTTTCTAATGTGAAGAAAAATAGATGTGAGTAATTGTATGGTATATATACATCTGGCAGATGATATGAATTATAATTGTAATTTAAAATTAAAAATGAATTTGTGATTATAGGTTTTTTGTAGCTGATGAAGCAGACTTAGCTCTGTGAAACGCATTGAACGCTTAATGCCTACTAACACATACTAGACCAACTATGAAATTCTAAGGACTAATTTATTGATTTTATTAGTTTTTAATTAGGTTTTGAATAATTTAATGTTTTAAAATAAGTCAAAGAAACATGCATATGTTGTTTGATTAAATACCTTAAAAGTCCCAAATAACCTACTTGTATTTGTTCAAACTGTTTAAAATGGGGATGTGGTATGTTATATTGATCTGATGGAGAAAAAGGAGTATAATTTTATATATATAGACCTTTTCAGACATTTGCGAGCAGTTAATGGTACAGAATTACAGGACGGAAAGCCTATAATATATCCAAAAAACAACTGACCAGAATGACCACTGTGGTTTCCTATAATGGTGCCTTTTGCTGATCCTCCCTCCTCCCATCTCCATAGAACTGAACACCATTGTTTTACAGAGCTCATTTGTTCTAACGTCAATTAAAAATTGTTATTTCTGTACATAACTTTAAGTGAATGCTAAACTTTACTAATAGAATCAACCATACCATACTCACTTGCTTTGCAGTGAAAACCACTGTGCTCAATCCTATCCCAAACTGCACACCTGTAATCTCCAACCACCAGAAGCAATTTATTTGAGAAGGGGAGGGGTAAATATTACCTAGGTAGCACAGAGATAAGGGATTAGGCAGTGGCATAGTTACAATACCCTACAGCAGGGGTCCCCAACCATTGGGTTGTAGACCGGTACCAGACCATCGGCTTTGCTGAAATGGACAACAGGCATCTCTGCCCATTGCAGCAGTATCATGTAAGTCTAAATGAAAGGACAGGAAAGAGAACACAAATCTGTCCTGGCACAGGGAAAACTGCAGGCAACGATCCCTCCTCGCCCCTGGTAACATTTTCTCGCAGGAAACGAGTCAAGGTTGAGGACTGCTGCTCTGCAAGACACAGGGCCGTACCTGGAGTGCCAGTGCCCAGTAAACCAAATAATGTAGCCACCCTGAAATTTGGGCTGCTGTGTAAGTACAAGTTCTAAACTGTTGTGGAACTCGGTTTCTATATTAAAAGCGGTAGATCATACTGTACTTTCCAAAGAGATCCTATGCCACTTGTAAGGAAAGTAATTCTAAAGTGATTCCCCAAAGATATCACTCCACAGATTGGTAAAGATTGGTATAAACTCTCAAAGTCAATGTAGCTTTGTGCAAATAAAGAATTTTATTGCAACCCAGAAATAAACTTGCATCGGGACCCAACATACATCTGAGTCAGCACAGGATTCTGAGGTAATTATTCAGATGTTTTTTGTTTACCAGCTGTTCTGTAGAATTCTCACTCCGGTTAAAGGTTGGTAGTCATCTAAGGATTAAAGTTTATGACTCATTCTTGTCAGGTTGCCACTGCTGAAACATCACCTATTTCTAAGGTTCTGAAATTCACTCTTATTACTATTATTATCCTTGTAACTTGGGCTAATCTTCCATGGTTTTACTGTAAGTCCATAATGTTTTTCTTAAAATCCCTTAAAATAAAATAAAAAAAAATACTCCTTTCGTCTGGTCAATATTCTGATGTGATATTGATTAAAGTCTTTGGAAATTACCTAAATGCCCTAGAAAAAATATACTTCTCCCTATAATATTATTTTTCTAGATGGCTTAGCTTATCTCGGTCAAACATGGGGTAATGTTTGTAGTGAGCGTATTCCACTTTAACCTCCTTGGCACTATTTCCCGAGTGTGGCTCGAAGTGGATTTTCCATACCCAAAGCGGTAACCTGAGCAACACTCACAGTGGAATTGCCAGGTCCTCCCTGGTTCCAATGGCATCCTCCAGCAGTGCCCGAGGCATCCTCTGGTGATGTCCGCCGTGTCTTCCAGTGATACCCGGAATCTGCTTTCCCTGGCAATGCCGGCCAGGCATCTGCTCGTGGCAGGTAGCAGGTAGGCAGGATTGGGCGGGAAATTTAAAATAATGAGGATTTTTAAATGTACCGATTTTACATTTAAAAATCCTCATTTTTCATACCACCAGGAAGGTTAAAGGGAACTTTAAATGGAGTGATTTTGATCAGTTGTATGTTTTTTGAAAGACTATAAATGAAAATGATAGGTAAAATCCTTGTTTTACTAACTAACTAACTATTTTGTGTACATGTGTCATTATTCCCATTGTTAGCAGACATTTTCATTGCAAAATGTATTTTGTAATACTGACAACTGTTCCAGATAATTTCTGATGATTTTCTCCTAAAATATCTAAAGACACCTCAATTGGGCATGATTTATTAATGCTTTCCATGGCTGGAGAGGATACACTTTCAACAGTGAACCTGGGTGATCCAGCAAATCTGCAATGCACCTGGTCAGGGATTCAAAACATTTGCTAGCAAATAGGAAATGTCTTTGAAGTAATCCATTACAGGTTTGCTGGATCACCCAGATTCACTGATGAAAGCCTTGGAGAGCTTTAATAAATTATCAAAGTAATCACTTGCCCACCAGTGAATGGTCACCAGTGGAGCCTCTGGGTATTTAAGAAACATTTGCAGTGTACTCTTGGAATCTAGAGCACTTTTTAAAGCCTATTGTGTCTGGGGAAAGTGGGCATTACGTAATGTCCTTCCAGAATTCGGAACTGGTCCAGAAGATGTTAGCTTGTTATTACAGGGTCAAGAAATTGTTTGAATAAAAGGGTTTTAGGACAATACTTATGTTTACAAGTATAAAAGAAAAAAGAGCCTAGTTGGCAATTGGCAAATCCTATGTGGAACACGTTATACAAAGGTCTGTCATCTCATGACCTTTGTATAACACATGTCCACACGTTCTTGTTATCAAGTTGGTGTTGTGCCCATCAAAGGCAGGTTACAATGATATATATAGCAGCTGGGGAATCAACCCAGTCCACACAGGGAACTGAAACTTTAATGAAATGTAAGTATTAAAGTGCGTGTCTGTGAATGTTTGTGGTTTTCTAAAATTGTTTAATTAATTTCCAGTAAAGAACAGATGAACTAAAAAAAGGAAGAAAATTTGATTAAACTTATGGAAATGGCAAAAGTAAATTGTAGAGCAAATATAAAATAATTAAAAAAACAGGAATAATGAACACATTGTGATATATATATATATATATATATATATGTATAGAAAAAATATGTACATAAAAATGAATACTTAGTGTACACACTACATTATTATTGTGATATACAATATCACAGCGTATTACCTTGTCCTTGTAATGGGGTAGCATTGAGCAAGGCTGCTGGTGTACAGGAGTCATATATAAAACATCACGATTTTGAGCAGCCGTGTTATTTGCATTGCTATATGAAACAATGTGGTAATAGGTAGGTGTTAATTAAATGACTGAATAGAAAGATGAAACAATGTTTCTGAATCAAGTTTTCTTTGTCTAAATAAACTTGTCCTTTGTGTTGCAGATTAATTGAAGTTTCAGCATAATCATGAAGGTACTGCTTCTTGCTTTGGCACTGCTCTTCACAGGTATTTACTTATGAATTTTTCATGTGTACCTTAATCTGAGTTATGTTTACCTTTTGCCTAATATAGATAAACACATAACTACCTGCCATACAAAAGCATAACTATTGTTTTATTAGCCTGTTATGTTGTGATGGGCTCTGGGGGTAAAGGATGATTCCACCTGTTATTGTCTGCAAAAAAATAAAAAATCAACTAGCCCCAGATCTATCTATTGCCCCAAACCTCATACCTTTTCTATCTGAGAAAAAAGTGAAGAAAGGGAAATCTAATTTGTTATAGTTGTTATTTGAACAGAGTAGAGGAAGATCTGCCAAAAGAAACACCTGTGCTGGTGACAAATGTGCAATCAAAAGTGGATTTCCTCCCTTAGCCTAAATTCTGCAATAGCACAGGTTTCTCAAACATGGCAGTTGAAGCTCCTATATGCAGTCACAGTGTTTAATAGTCTATTGCTTTCCCTCTAGCTTGTTGGACCTCAGAGATACCAGTATTTCATTTAACTCATCAATATCTCCCAAAATTGAAAAATACATTTTTCATAGGGCTGTTTCTTTAATATTATAGAACTAGGTATGTATTCATCTGTCATTTATTACAGATCTAATCCTTGCAGTGAAAGCATCAATCAGTCCATTTTAATAACAGTATTAAATATATTAAATATTAAAGTATTAAATTACATGTTCTGAAAATATTTTCTTGGTTTTTCAGGGGCACATGGGAAACATTTTTGGCAGAAGGATAAACCACATGAAGACCACAACCTATGGAAAGTTATAGAAAATGCAATTGCAATTGCAGGAGATGCAGTAAAAAATCTGGATTATACAGAGATAGCAGAAAGGTAAGACTGTTATACTGTGTGGAAATTTGCTTTTTTTATACTCTTACATCTCATGGCTGTGGGCAGTTTTTACTTTGGCTATACATGTCAGTATATTTATTCACAGGTGTAAAATGATCTCCAACCTTAATGCCCAGCTCCAGTTTTATCCCCCCCCCCCCCCATTTAATACTTGTATTCATTTTTGTTACTTAGAAAGAGGTTTGAGCTCACACTAATAATGGGTTTTACTACACAAAGGTAATTATTTTATTGAGAATTACAACAGATATAATACAAGGGACAAAACAGGTTGATTTATCAAAGAAGTTTGGGCAAGATAAATGATCACTCGCTTTAGCTTGGTGAATAAAGTGAAGCTCTGCTGACTACCAGTCATGAGCCATACAGTCATGAGCAAACAAAAATTGTTTTTATGTATCTTTGCATATTTTTGCTTTGGGTATTCTTTGCAAAGGTTACTTTTTCTTTGTGAAATGGTAATTCACTTTGTTAGGTGAACAGCCTAAACTAATTTAATTTATTCAACCTCAATGAACCTTAATGAACTCTGTTTCATATCCAACAAATTCCTATTTTTCTAATTTTAATAACTCATTTAAAAAAATAATTTTAATGAATTTCTCTCAACAGATTTAAACTTAAAGATAAGCTTGAAGCTGCAAAAAATAATGCAGATCATATAGAGAAAGTACTTGAAGGCTACATAGAAGAAGTCTGGAAGAATTACGATGAAAAGTTGCATAAGGAATACCCAGTGTTCAGAGAAAAAGTCTACCCTGTTTTGAAGGAATTTGATGATCATTTAGAAGAATTGATCAAGAAATCTGTGAAGGATTTGTTGCCAGCTACAACTGGATTTTTTTCTGGGTTAGGAGGTGAGGTGCAAAAGTTTTGGCACAGTTTTGCAGACATAGCTGAAAAAGGCAGGGACAAGCTGCGGGCTCAGATTGACGATGTACGTGTCAAAATCGAACCTTATACTCACGAATTAAAAGAAGAATATGACAAGTACAAAGAGAATGTGAAGACTGGTTTGGAAGACAAAGCCAAGAACGTAAAGGAGGAGTTTGAAAAAGATCTTGAAGAACTCAGAGAAAAGCTTAAACCATATTTTGAAGAGTTTCAGAAAAACCTGATTCCACATGCAGAGGTGTTGCAGAAGAAGATAGATAGTCTGATAAAAGAAATTCATGAATTTTTTGCTGACAAAAGTAACTAAACAGTTCCAAAGGTTTAACCTTTTTCCAATGTATTATGCATTTGGCCCCCAGCCCTTTCCTAACCACTGATCGTATATTCTAAATGACATCTTATGTTAAGTTTTACTTTCTTGGAACGCCTATATTTCAATGTAATGTAATTTTGTTCCATATTAAACCTTCAGTGACGCATGGAAACCAAATGAGTCTTTTTGTTTCTTTACATTTTTTTAAGATAAGGTCAAAACTGAATCCTATATTACTGAATATTAGTATTGCCACAAATAATAACACAGGAAAAGTCCTAGTGCTAAGCCTGGTGGGGAAAGCACAATTAAACAAATATTAAAAAAAATGACATTACATAATAAGCAGTGTACAACATGTATTGTCTTACAACTTACATGTACAAAGCATCTAAAAATAATCTTACCGTGACTACAGTAATTTCACCTCTGATTAGCAGTTATGAAACAATGCATATAACACACTGCAAATGTTCAGTAAACACTTCCATAATACTTTAATCATAATAAATAAGATCAGAGAAGAAGCTCACTTAGCTCAGGATCTCAACAAAAGAAATGGTAAATTACACTGCTACACCTAAATGATAAATTAGGCCTAAAGTTTTCTATCTTGACCAGTTCACTTTATCATCTTTGATCCGTTGGTTGAAAATATCTTCCGGCCCATACTGACATGAAATGTGCATACCATCTAGGTGAAATTGGATAGATTTGAGAGATTATCTTTTGCTTTCTAAAGCTAGTCTTAAAGTATATATAATAACTCATTGTGAGAAAAGCAAATTTTGAGGTTTAGGTATGTGCTGATTTGCTTAGCTATCTTTTTTTCCTTTGTTAAATACCAGAAAAATCTTGACACCAAATATGTTCAGGTTTTGACTATGATATATTTCAAGTACTGTGCTCACAGCTCAAAAAAATCTTTAAAACAATTCTAAAATAGTAATGGTTTATTGACCAAATAACTAAACAATTTCGATACATCAAAATACTAACTATAAACCTAATAACTAATTACCTATCTAACCTACACACCTAACCTAATATATTACCCTGTTTCTAATAGCTTTTGTAAACTTTATTTTTTAACAACTGTTTTCACGCTGTTCCATATTAATCTTAAAAACTCCATGGAAGCCAAATGTTTTTTGGTTCATTTATATGTGTTTAAGATAAGGTCAAAGGGCAAAACTGAATTTTGTATGAACAAATATTAATCCTGCATCAGAGATACTGGTTATGAAAAGGAGCAGAATAAAAATGATAATAGTAAAAAAGACTTTACATTGCAGAACAATAAACAGCGTATGACATGTAAAAACTTAACTTAAAATAAACTTTATTATTTTCTAAATCTGCAGTCAAAATAATATCTTCTGATCCGGAAGGTTGTTGTACACCATGACATGGAGGATGCAAACATTGTCCCTATCTCCCAATACTTTTGCATTGTCACTTTGTCACAAGGCTTCTAATACAAGCTATAAGCTGCAAATTCCACCTGATATTTCACTATCACTACATTGCACAAAGAAGGGAAGTGGTAGCACAGAGGCTGCTGGAGATCATCAGTACTGAAATGTAACAAAGAATGTACAAAGGTTCTGAACATAAATTTCACCATACAACTATGGAAAATAAGATTTTTTGTGTAATGAAAGAAGGCAAATAAGAAGAGGAACTGCACACTACAGTCAAGTCACCCCAATGGATAGAAACAGGGGGGACCTACAGCACACACCCAGCCACAATCAATCCTTTTTTATTGCTAGTAGAGAGTATAATTACAGATAACAATAAAACAGATTTCCAGAGTAATTATGTCTTTCAAACAACAAATAGTTTATAATATTGTCAGCAACAATATATAAATCGTGATTTATTAATCATCTACAAAAAAAATTGAATAGATGTTGGACTTGGTCCATATCATCATCTTACCTTTCTTTTTGTTCTTGATTGTGTTACCCTTTTTGCGTATTTTTTCACTATTGTATTTGTATACGTTTATACTTTTATATTTTCTGTGCAGTTTTGCATTTCTCTTTTAAGATATGCATCATGTGTTAATCCTTGTAAATCTTCCTTTATTTCGCCCCCCCCCCCTTTTTAAAAAAAAAAAAAAAACCTTAAATAATGATTGTTTTTAAAAAAAGATGTTTCTGTTCATTCCATCAGATGTTGAAATGATAAATTTTAAGGGCCAGAGGTCTTGCCCTTTTGAGTACCTGACTTCACACATACCTACCAAGATCCCAATAGAAAGGTAAGTAAGGAGATGGAATTAAGCATAGTTATGAACCACACATCATAACTTCTTGACATAAGGGCAGTTGTAAAGATTGTAAAATAGTTCTTCTCTAGGAGTATTGCATTTAGTACAGCACTGTATCAGAGTTATCCTCAAATTGCATGCTTTTAATGGAGACATACTTTATTTGCTCTGTGGAAATGCCTGCAGCACATTTCCCTGTACTTTATGAAAGGAAGCATTTTCCATAAACATTTATATGCACACAAAATTGTGACATATGCCAGTTAGGAAAACATTGCAACCACAAACCGTTTTTTATGTTTGCAGTGATCAACACTTCCTCCTAACATAAAAATATTAGATTTAGATATAGCTTTTGAAGTAGGGTTAGAAGTAATTAACTAGTCCTAAAGTATATGTTACCTTATCACTAAAATTGTGACCAGACCACATTTTGAGGTTAAGGTACTGATTTGCTCTGCTATAAATATTGTCCATTGTTGATTACCAGAATGAATTTGACACCAAATATGTACAGGTTTTGATCCATGACATATGATTGTTAATCAAATGTGCATACTTTAGGGTACTATTAGGTATTTTCCAGTACTGTAATCACAGTTCAAAAATATGTCATTAAAACAATTCTAAAACATTTATGGATTTATTGACACAACACTAAATACCTCAATAATTTCCATAAATTATTACTAAGGATTAACTAAATAACTAAATACCTATCTAACCTACAAACTTATGTAACCTAATACATTGGCTTATTAGTATTATTAAATGTCATTTTGCACTCTGCCTGTCACACAGATTGCTGTCCTTCATCACAGCCGTAACTGTTGTAAATAATAAGAAGAGAGATATGATATAGTGGGCTGCAATAAAGTTGTTTTTCTGTGCTCTGTGATCACTGTGATTTTGATAATCATGGTAATCACTTGACTTGTAACCACTTACAACTAATCAAGCCACTGGATTTCCCAGAAACACTGCGTAGAATGCTCATGGAATTTAGAGTTATATTTATTTAAAGTTTATTGCACCTAGAGAAAGTGGGATTTATTTTATGTCCTTCCAGCATGGGGAACTGGCCCAGAAGATGTTTGCTATTTACAGGGTCAAGGGAAGGTTTAGCAATTAATACAGGGTGTTTGAACAATAATAAAGCCAATCACAAAGTTTACATGTTCTTGCAAACTGTGCTTTTCCACTAGTTAGTTAGAATTTTATTTGCTAGCATGAAAGAATGAAGACTTATTTAGGTCTACTTTTAGTACCACATCATAAACTCCTTTTCAAAATTATGTGATTGAATATATTTTTAGCAATAGTTTACATACAAAATATGAATATATATATATATATATATATATATATATATATATATATATATATACATATATATATATAGATATAGATATATATATATATTCATATTTTGAGGGGATAGAGGGGATAGAGAGCAGGTTTTTCTAAAACAAATGTATTAATCAATATACAAGATAGCACAGAAACAAAAATAACATAACACAGAGGTTTGCAGAGCTAATACACTTTTAAAGCTGAGCATGTCTTTTCAACATAGCTAGGTTGCATTATTGAGATAAGCAATGTATAACATACCCAGAATACATGTTCTTTTACCTGACGTGTTTCACCCAATAGGGGCTTCCTCGGGGGATTTTGGGAAATCAGAGTATTCTGTATTATTGTGGGGAAATTTTCAAGCAACACTATTATGTATTGGTTTGTAAAGAAGAAGAACTGACCGGCTGGTAGTGTAATTAAGAGTTATTTAAATGGGTGATATATTAGGATTCCTGTGGAAATCCAATATTAAATATTGATTAAGGTGTATCTCACCCAATGGTGTCCTATCCAAGGAGACATTAACCTAATAAGGATAATGGACCCAACAATTATCTTGATTATGAGTACTCCGAATAATAAGGAGACACAACTGGAGATCAAATATCGATTGCCAAGTGGAATTTGCAAGTTATACAGGTGTATTGAAACAAGGGAGCAAAACACGTTCTATTGTTTTCTTGAGTATTATTAGACGGTCAAAAAGGTGTTATTGGGGATATGAAGAAGAGAATCTCCAACAGCCCATCAGAAAAGAACTGGTTAACCAGACTAAAGAAACTAAAATACTGGTTACCCAGCCCCTCCACTTTTACCTAGTGACAAAAATTATGTGCAATTTCATAGAAAAGAATATTGGGTGTGGTTTAAGATGGTACAGTTAAATAGACTTCCAGTTTAGAGCTCTTTGACATATTTTGTTTTCAGTAACAGGCCAACCTAGTATACTCCTGTGCAGCGGACATAAAAATTGCCCATACAAGGGACAACCGATGAAATAAAGCCCCCTAACTTGAAGCTCTTAAAACTTTTCCAGAGTCCAAGGTATTTGCAGCTTCAATAGGCAGAGACCTGCAAACTTTATGAGAAGCTATACCTTCCAAAACTTGAAAAAAGAAAAAAAGAAAAAGAAGAGAGGGATGTGGAAATGTAGCTAACTCAAACCTGATAAGAAATCACATAGGTTATCACCATTTATATCAGAGCACATCAATAGGAAGAGACTTTCAAACTTTTATGTCCAAAACTGGAAAGAAGAAAAAAAAAAAAAAAGAGAGGGATGTGGAAATTTAGCTAACTCAGACATGATAGGAAGTCACCTATGTTATCATCATTTATATCAGAAGAGATCTTAGTAATCCATAGGGTTGAAAAAATAGCCAATGAGGCCACCTATTTTTAGATTGTTCTGTTGTGCTTTGTAGAGGTGTAGTAAGGTTCTGCATCAAAAGCATTTCATTAATTCTTGCAAACCATTAAGCCAAGTAGGGGCCCTCGCCTGCCACCAGAGCGGAGGAATACATCCACTGACTTTATCTACCAATCTAATAAGTAAGTATTTCTGATAGGTGTACTTAGAAAAATCCACCAAATTTAACAAAAAGAACTCTGGAGAGAAGGACACTTACTGGTCCATGAGTTTCAGCCCTTGTTGTCCAGCCTGCTCCTCCTCTGCCTGTTGTTTGTGCAGTGACCCCAGTGTCTCCATTGCTCCAGTATCTTCTTGTGCTCTCTTACTCACCGATTTGGTACTTTGCACCGTTTTGCCCACCATGGTGTGCCCACGGACTGCAAGCCCCCAAGTGGTTTAGTCTCTCCAAGTGGGATACACACAATGTGAAATACTGTCTCAGTTTTCTTTTTCTGTAATAACTAAACCTATCTCTCCCTATCAACTTCTGGAAACTGTCCCTCCCTGACAAAGCACCTGTCATGTGGCCTCCTATGAGTGGCTAAGCACATGGGGGGAATCCAGGACTTGGATAGCAAATTAAAATGTTTCCAATCTGAGTTTGGAAAATAAAAAAATTCCTGTCTGAATGTCTGAACTGGATTTGTCTGAATACCACTATTGCAGACCACAATAATGAGCCCCATTGCAGATTTCAGAACAGAACCCCATTATGGACCTCAGAAACAGACCACTTTAACAAACCTCAGTATAGACCTCCACTGCAGCCTTCAGTACAAACTGCTAGAGAGAACTCAGTACAGAACCTTTTACCCATCTGTTGGGTTAAAAAAAGAAAGGTTGCCTCTCGTCTGACTAAGGTTCTGCAAGTGGTAAGGTACATTAGAAAAATTATAAATTTATCTTCAAAATTATAATTATCCACATATCTGGTATACTGCATAATATATATATATATATATATATATATATATATATATATATATATTGTGGTAGAAACAATATTCTGATGCCAAATTCAGATGTGTCACGATAGCTGCAAGGCAGGATAGTGGACCCTCTGCGTCACCAGCTCAGTTGGTAGAGACGTGCATAGGGCGCAGAGAGCCTCTAGAGGTGAGAATGTTGCGCTGCGGGCAACTGCCAGGTTGTGGCCCCCATGCACGCAGAGGCAGGTGACTGCTGACGGCAGAAACAAGACATGGTACCGGAACCAGGTGCAAAGAGTAGTCAGGGAAGCCAGAGGTCAGGGCAGGCAGCAATCAGGAGTAGTCAAGGTCAAGCCGAGGTCAATTCTTGAAGAGTCAGGAACGAGAGAAACAAACAACAGGAACCTGGAACAGATCCAAAGGAACTCCTTGTTCAGACAACTTCCTGTTGCCATTCACTTCCTTTTAAGGGCAGGTCATGTGATGGATGGAGCCATGTGACCTGCTGCATCCTATCCTACCACCAGAGGGGGTCCTGGAGAGTAGAGGTTGGTGGTGTTCGCATCTCAGAGAGGGAGTATGTCTGCCAAACACTCTAGTCCTCTGAGGTAGTGGAGCAGCTGACTGGGAGTCACATGACCTGGACCAGGATGTTAGCTGAGTAGGTGATTCCTTAGCAGAGCTGGTGCAAACTGAAGGAGGCACAGATCCCCTGGTTCTGTAGGGATCTGTGACAGGATGATATTTGGCATCATGCTTTTTAATTTTCCCTGGTAAAGTGATAAATGACCTGGATAGGGTTATAGTAAATTGTGTAGCTACAAATTTGCAGCACTTTATTTCGGATCCAAGCCCATAATGTATTAAAAGGAATGGGTAGGCCAGGCATTCCGATCTTTTACCAAGCCAAAGATTGAGAATGGCTCTAAGGCACCTGGACATTGATAAAAAGGCACTTGTCTTTGAGTCAGGGCGAAGTTGCAGCCTGAGACCAGGTGGGCCAGGTGCAAAAGCTGTGTGAAGCCTGTGAAAAGCTTTTCCACAGTTAAGGTCTGGTAGACCAGAGCCAGGAGACTAATCTATGAGTTTTTTGGTCATGTTTTGAATGACATTGATCCCCTGCGAGGAGAAACCCTGGATTTTCTTTGTGCTTTATGAATAAAAGTGGGCAATGCACCCTGAATTTGAAATGGAACCTATATTACTTCTCTGCAATGAGTGCTTGAAAGGAGCCTAGTTGGCAATTGACAAATGTTATGTGGAACATGGTTTACAAAGGTCTCTGATGTTATGACCTTTGTATAACACATGTCCTTGTTATCAATTTGATGTTGTGCCCATCAAAGGCAGGTTGTAAAAATGCTGTATATATAGCAGTTGGGAAATCAAAACAGACACACAGGGAACGGAAACTTTTATGAAATGTAAGTAATCAAAATGTGTGTGTGAGAATGTTTGCATGTTCAGTTTACTAAAATCAATTTAACCTTATACAAGTAATTAAGAAGGGCAGTATCAGTTTGTATTTGCCATCAATAAAAAGAGAACCATTGACTTAAAGGTAAAATGTATTGTAGGTATATAGTCATCCACTGCTAGGCAATTAGTATATTCAGAGAAAAAAACAATAACATTTCCTATACTTCTAACTACAGCTTTCCTTTAGAGTGAGATCTTTTCATTTTAAAGGAAAGGATTAATTATACATTATGTTTCTTTGCTTAATGGAATGTTTTATAAGTGTTTAATACATCTACATTGTAAGTCAGTAACTAGTATATCTTACCTTCCTGTTTGTTGTACCCTAATAAAAAACTGTGGCACATATATATGTTTTGGTACATATGATTCAATGAAGATTAGTAGAATGTTGGGCTTTGTGGGCTGTTCTTTAACAGCAAACATTTAAAAAAATCTTGAAGAGAGGGGGATTTAGGTTGGGCATCACAGTAAAGAACAAACAGACTGGTACAAAAAAAAAAACGTGTTGATACAGCAAAAATTAATACTTTTTTGAAGGGAAAAAGTAACAAATAGAGCAAAAAGGAAATATTAAAACACTAGCAATGCAGAACACATTGTACAATAAAGAAAACAATAAAATGATGAGTATTCATAATGGCTATAAACAGAACAGAGAAGATATGTGTGGTTGGGTAACAAAATTTTAATCACTCAGAAATTATTTTCATCTGACTACAGCTAAGGGCTCGTTTACACTACAGAGTGTGACTGTATTTGATTTCCATGTACAGCAGCACATTACCTTGTTCTTGTATTGGAAATGCATTGAACAATGCCGCTGAAGTACAGGAGCTAAAGGGAAAAAAACCAGTGGCAATGGTGCACTTTGAACAGTATTGTTACTTGTATTGTATTGCTATAAGGAATAATATGGAAGGAGGAACAACTGAATGAATAAAAAAAACAAATAAACTTGTCTTTGTTGTGTGTTGCAGATTGATTGACGTTTCAGGGTAATCATGAAGGTGCTGCTTCTTGCTCTGGCACTGCTCTTCACAGGTATAGAGACTCATTTTTGATTATAAATATTAAAAATTGTAATATGTGTGCATCTTCAAATCTCAATAGTTGTGTACATTCTTCAAATCTCAATATAAATAAATGGATACTACCTGCCAGAAGAAGACATAAGACATAAATAGCCGTTGTAACAAGGACCATAAGGGTAAAAGATAACGGTGACTGCTGTTGTCTGCAAAAAACTTCCCTTTATCTTTTCATTGCACCAACCCTCCATTACCATTTCCATTTTGAAATATCAAAGCTTAAGCATAGGCTATTTGCTCGGCATCAGTTGACATTCCCAAACCACCTTAATTCCATATGGCACACAGTTGTAAGCAACTTACCCATCCTGGGCAGCAGTGGGGGAAGTCTACAACATTTACAACCAATAGCCATTTTTCTTATAATGCAGCAATGTTCTACATGGGAATATTTTAGGAATCTGATTCTTCCTACTATATTCTTCAAAACCAAGTGTGATACCAATATTTAATTGTAGCTTTAAGGTGTAAAAACAATGTCACTAGACTTCACAAAAAGAATACGATACCAAGTTTTATTGGGCTTTCCCTTTTATGTTATAGAACTAGTGATGTATTCACCCATCATTTCATACATATGTAACCCTTCCAATGAACACATTATTAAGTATTTTGTTGATAACTGTATTATATGCTCTGAAAATATATTCTTGGTATTTTAGGGGCACATGGGAAATATTTCTGGCAGAAGGATAAACCACATGAAGACCACAAGCTATGGAAAGTTATGGAAAATGCAATTGCAATTGCGACAGATACAATAAAACATCTGGAGTATTCAGAGATAGCAGAAAGGTAAGTAATCACAAACATACATGTAATACACAATGCTGCTTGTCACTGCACTGTAAAACCAATATCATGCATCCTGTTGGTAAAGTTTAAGTATAGATTATACAGTGTAAAAGATTGGAGCTTGTTAAACACTTTCATCTAATAGCTGTGAGCAATTTTTACATTGGTTATGCATGTTAGTATACTTAAAAACAGGTTTACAATTCTCTCTGATAAAAATAATGCCATTGCCCCCATCTACGTACCCTTTTTCCATAGGCTTAATGTCAGGTCATGTGAAAGGTCGTCTTATTCTCAACTTTCACTGACAGTGAACAAGTTTGAAACTAATGTTTTCATTCATTTTTTGATATTTAGAAAAAGGTTAGCGCTCCAAGCTCCTAACACAAGTTGCTTTATTTAGTAAAGAAATTTAGGTTGTTCATATAACAAAGCAAATAACAAGTCTTTCTTAAATGAAATGAAGCATCACTGACTTTACCCATGCAGTCATAAGCAAACAAAAATCAAGTTTTTTTATAATAAATATTTATATTTTAAATTCCTATTAAATTAATTGAATAAGCAATTTCTTTTAACAGATTTAACCTTAATGAGAAGCTTGAAGCTGCAAAAGAAAATGCAAATCAAATAGAAAAAGTGATGGAAGAATACTTTGAAGAAGTCAAGAAGAGTTACCATGAAAAGTTGCATAAGGATTTCCCAGTATTCAGTGAAAAAGTCTATCCTTTGTTGACAGAATTTGATGACCATTTTGAGGAATTAATCAAGAAATCTTTAAAGGATCTGTGGCCAGCTACTACTGATTTTTTTTCTGGGTTAGGAGATGAGGTGAAAAAGTTTTGGCATGGTTTTTCAGAAATAGCTGAAAAAAGCAGAGACAAGCTGCGGGCTCAGGTCGACGATGTACGTATCAAAATCGAACCATATGCTTCAGATGTCAAAGCAGAGTATGAAAAGTACAAGGAGAGCTTGAAGCATAACTGGGAAGATAAAGCCAAGAATGTGAAAGAAGAGCTTGAAAAAGATCTGGAAGAATTTAAAGAAAAAATCAAACCTTATCTTGAAGAGTTTAAAAAAGAATTGATCCCACATGCTGAGGAGTTGCAAAAGAAGATAGATAATCTGATAAAAGAAATTCATGAATATATTGCTGGTGCTAATTAAAAACTAAACAGTTCCAAAGGGTTAAACATTTTATCCATTGAATTATATATTTGGAGCTTCATCTCTTTTTTTAACCATTGATCATATATTCTAAAATACATCCTAATAATGTTAACTTTTGGTTTCACCACTGTACACCATTGTATGTCATTCTGTCCCATGTTAACGCTTCAACACTGCAGGGAACCCAAATGTGTCTTCATGATTACCTTACATTTGTTTAACATAAGGTTCAAAGACAAAACTGAATTTTGTGTGACTAAGTTTCATGGCAATTCCATAGTTTCATGATACTATTATAATTTATTCTGATGTCATATTGTTCCATATTAAATGTATAAAACATTTAATATAATAAATCGTTGCACTGAAACAAAATGTGTTTTTGGTTCATTTATATTTTTTATGGTAATATGAATTTTAATTTTGTCACAAATATTCAAAATATGAAGAGAAAGCACAAAAATGATGATAAAAATCACTTTTCATCATCAGGCAATTAACATTGTACAACATAATAATTTAGAGCAGTGTTTCTCGACCAGTGTTCCATAGAACCCTAGGTTTCCTCCATAAGTTGCTAGAGGTTCCTTAAGCAATGAGCAATTTTTGCCTCTCAGGTCAGTTTTTTGACAGCAATGGTCTTTTTCGCTATCTGTAAGGGTGGGAATATTCCTACTGGGGCAAACATTGTTCCTGTCTCCCAGTTGTATTTGTTTATTGTCACTCTGTCACCAGGCTTCTAAGCTTGCCATTTCAATACACATTATGCAAGCTTAATCCACTGGGTATTCAAGTACCAAAATAAATGTGTCTTATAAACAACAATTAGATTACAATATAGTAACAATATATAAATCATGATTTATGAATCATCTGCAAAAAAAATAAATAAATATCTCAATTTAATCCATTTTGGGTAATGTTTGGTGTAGGAAAAAACAACTTTTTTTTGGAAAGCCAAACTGTTTATTTGCTATTGCCAAAGTTCACTACTTGGTATCAGTACATTTTCTACTTCTTACACAGTTTTCTATAAATAAACACATACACTGGAATATTTCCAGCCTTATATCAGAGAAAATATTTTAAATTGGGTTTGAAGCACTGATCAGTGAAAAAAAAACTTTAAGTGGTTGGTACATAACTTTTTTTCACTCTAATACAAATTATTTGGCATGGACCTTTCGGTGAGTATAAAAAGATGTAAATTTCACCTTTCAGTTACCCTCCCTTTTAAATATTCTTAATCTACTCCCTAATATGTAAAGGACAACTTAGCTTTTGTCCTTGGGTACATCCCCTGATCCCTGCACTTGGTACATTACATACACCCTGAATTCAGTAAGTTATGTAAACCTGACCCCTGCCTAATATACATTACTCCTGTTTCCTGTGCTCTGTGAGGTATGTACTCTGGACCCTGACCCGACGAAGCTCAGATTTAACCATTCCCCTTAATACCCTTTCTAATCTCCTAAAGCTGCCCAACAGTTTTACCAATCCTAACAATGCCTCTAATGATAGCCCTATTCATAGCTATATGTAAACCTACTCACAGTGGCCTTCAGCAGAATATGGCTAACCTATATACTAGAATATGGCTAACCTATATACTACCTGATCATAATCTTCAGCCCTAACATTTATGGGAAACATGAATTGTGTAAGATTTGTTTAAAAAACTGAAGGCATTAGTGAATTTTGGATATTTATTAAATGTCTCCATGTAAAGACAGCCCTCTTGGTATTTAAACACAGCTTTGCTTCCTCATGTCAGAGCTGCCCCAATCAGTGCTGATGACATTTAGTTCAAATGGTATATCAGTATATAATGTTGTTTCTTAGTGCTAAGCTGTTTTGTGTAATATATATATATATATCTATGCATTTTTTTAAATATTTAAGAAATATGGTTTGTGTATTCTTACATTAACATGAAATGAGGTCCATAGCTTTAAAACCGCCTTAAAAATATAAATAACTGCAAAATTGCCCCCAATCAAGCAGGTTCAGTTGCTAGTAATATGAAAGATATTTGATTAGCAATGTGAAATCTAGTATGGACCTTGACCAGTTTGTGTGACTCAGGACTATGTGGCAGGGCTGAGATAAGTGTCATACAATGTCATAAATCAGTTTCTGTGATAGCGCTGGGTGCTCAGTACACAGTGGATAGGGATGCATAAACCTAGTTACCTGCCACATCACCAAAGTCTTCTGTTAGTTATCAGTCAGACATTGTTCACCACTGTCATTACCTAACCTTTGCTACCGAGTATCTTAGATACTTAACTGCTATTGATATGCAAAATATTGCAGATATTGCTATTAACTGCAATTGATATGCAGAACTTAACATTTAATTAGTCATTTTACTATATTTAGTAAATTTGTATGGTGTATGTATATGTTATATTGTGAACACTAATATTGTATTTTGTAATGTTGTATATTCTGTATTACCTTGATTGCCATTGCTAAATATATTTACTAGTGCTTTGAGTAAGCAATAGTTGATCAACGGTCTCCATTTTCACCATACCTATGAACATTACATGATATATGTCTACGCAAGATATGGTACATATTTAAGCAGGATAATATACCTGTGGCCATTGGCCTATGAGGTCTTAAAGCCTAATTAAGCTTAATCTTTGATTCAGCTGAATACAATGCAGGTGCATAAACACAAAAGCTGTGCTGTCTCCCAGTTAGTTTTCTTTAGAAAGCAGCCTCATCCTGAGTGGAAAAGCCTATCCCCTTGCCAACATGTTTCAGAGAAGGACATTTGCTCTCTGAAAGGAAGCAGTGGTCTCTCTGTCTGACACCCACTTCTGTGGTCTGCCTATAAATCCTCATAAAAAGTAAATCCTATACTTCCTGGACAGTTCTAGCTCCGACTCCACAAAAGTGATATCACACCCCTGCATAATGATTATAAATGCATTTTAGGGTGGCCTACTTGATAGAGAGTGACAGCAGTGAACCATGATGGGCTTTCAAAAGGCCACATATAGCTTTATTGACAACACAGAAGCAGAGTTTGAAGACAACTGCAGAGAATTTTTACACCCAATTTCTTCCAATAGATTTCATACATGTCAACCTGGCTGATTAAACCCCAATTACTTTGTTGTAAAGCCGGAGTGTGATAATATACCTGGCAATCTGTAAATGTGACAAATGAAGTTATGAGAGAAGCAAGGAGAGGAGGTTTCCTGGGCATGTACCTGAGGAGGTTATTACAACTGTAATAAAAAGAGAAAAGGAGGGAAAGGTTGTCTGGGGTCCTTGCTGAAGTGGTCATTACAACTGTAGCAATGGCAGAAGCAGGGAGAGGAGGATGCCTGGACCCTAACTGTGTAAGTCATTACAAATGTAGCAACAGGAAAGCAGAAGGATAAGGTTGCCTGAGGACATCACGGAGGAGGCCATTATAACTAAAGCTGGTCTGATTTATGAAATCTCTCGATGGCTGGAGAGGATACACTTTCATCAGTGAAGCTGAATGATCCAGCAAACCTGGAATGGATCTGGTGAGGATTGAAAACATTTGCCAACAAATGACTTTTAGGAAACTGGTTCCAGGTTTGGTATATCACCCAGGTTCACTGATAAAAGTGTATCTTCTCCAGTCTCGGGGAGCTTTTATAAATCAGGCCCAATGAGAGAAGCAGGAAGATGAGGTTGCCTGAGGTCAATACAACTGTAGCAGTAAGAGAAGCAGGATTCACTATTTTGTCACATGGAAATTATTACACAAGAAGTATTGAACACTGAGAACGCAATTTAATCCTGCTTTGCAGTTTTTTTGTAGTACACAGAGAACCCAATCTGGGCTGAAACAATATTTGAGGTTTTATGCAGCATGGTTAGATCATTAGGAAGTTAAATCTCACTTTTGGGAGTGATGAACTATTGGGCCCCATAGTGGTTCTTCTTGCTGCCTTTGACGTCACTACTGTATGCTGTAATGAGGGAATTAGGCGAGGTCAGAAGGAAGAACCAGTGAGAGCTGTGGGCAACCAGGAGATCAGCATACCCAGTATTGTGTTGGTTTTCACTGCAAATTTTGGAGGAAAACTTTTCCAATGGGGAGCGGCATCTTGCTGGTGCAGGCAGGAGGAAAGATGATTATTTTACTTGCTTATGTCCCAGGTATTTCAGGGATTTAGGAGATTTCTCTAGTCTTTTTGCCTTTGTGACATCAAAACAGAAATTAGGGAGAAACAACAACTAAGGGCAACATGTGTCACTGGGATAGAATGAGATCACTTTGTTTTATTCTTTTTCTTTCACAACAAAAGGTTTTTTGATCACTGTTTGCACTGTGCTCCTGTACTGTTTGTTTAGTTGTTCTTCTGCAATTGTTTACCCTGAACAGTCTAATCTTCTGCTTGCGTTGTATCAGTAGAATTATAGACAATGGCATTACTTTTTATTACATCAAAGAGTTTAGGAAAATTAATTTATTACACTTTAACTTTAGAGTAAAGTAAAAAATATTTTTAACAGTGTATTTTTGTAAACATAATAAATATATGCATTAAAATTAACCCATCATTCATTTTAATGTTAAAGTCCTGGCTACAAACAAGCACCAGCAGGAATATAGACCGAAAACCTATGTGCCCCTCTGATTTACGTTGATGCTGGTGGCAAGACTTCTCTGACTTGTAGATATACCACACTGGCCTGCCTGTACCCTGACCAATAATATGACATCTGTTCATGTAAATCTCTCTTCTGATCCCTATCAGCCTTTGTTCAATAACAGTGACAGATATAGACAGTATATCTTATTATAGCATTCAAAATCAAAAGTAGTTTTCAGTCTAATCCAAAATCTGCAAGCTACTGTATATCTGACAACTCAATGCAGCAACAGATGGATTTTCCTTTCCTCTTTCTTAAAGCTACAAGCTAACAGGTCAAAGTGAAAACAAAGACAATGGTTAGTGCTAAGTTGCCATAACTGGTTAGTATGCACAGAAAACTTGCCAATTATGGCAGAAATACAGTAGAACCTGGTTATCCGGAACTCAGATAACTGGTAAACTCAGATAACCGACATCGCTTTCTTTTCTATAGCCCTTTCTTTCCTGCATCCAGGAACACATACCACAGCTCCGCTAGGGCTGTGGGAGAAATCAAGAGAGTGGAGCTGTCAGGAGAGCAGAGCAGAGCTCCACTCCGAGATCGGCTCAAGTGTCATCAGGGTTTCCCTTTTCTCAGCCATTCAGCACTAAGGGTAAATGGCGACACGTCTATTGCTGAAGGGCTGGGAAACCTCAGTTTCAGAGTAACCTCAGTTAACCAGAAACTACTCTTATCCGTAATCTGCTATTCCCTGTGGGTGTCAGGTACCTAAGGTTATACTGTACCTTGTTTTGTAGTTCCCTGCAGTAATGAGAGGTCCAGGATCTGGCCCACCGCAATCTCCCTTGGCCATTGGGCAGCCACTGTTGAATCCTTCACATATATAGGCACCTAGGTGTCCCCGGCATCTAGGTCAGTGTTTCTTGACCTTCTAAACATGGGGAAACCTTTGCATTAAATGTTGGGTCCTTAGGGAACCCTGCTCTGATTACTATATCAACATCATACTGTACATTAATGTGATGGGCCGAAGAAAGAATGTCTCTTACATTGATGGCCAGTAGGAAGGCCATCACCCTTACACCAAAAAGATCATTGGCATCAGTGGTAACTGATCTGAGAGGCACCTTACAAGGGGATACATTTTTGTATTAGACTTTGCATGTCTCCTCTGTCAAAAACCTCTATCCTCTGGTGTGTTTTAGTTTTCATTCAGATTTAGAACATTCCATATGGTGGCACAAAAAAACTATGATCCTCAATACTATTTAGTAATATGAAAGCTAATAATTGAATACCAGTGAATACAAGATCTATGATGTAGTGTTACCATAGCAAAAGCTTGGTTTTAAATTGGCACTCTCTAATGGATACCCAGTTGTATGAACTATGACATGTTCTCACTTTGATCTATTCAATTATGTGTTTGCTTTAATTTGGGGTGCATAGCAGGATCTGAAATCAAAAGAAGAACTTCAAAAGTACCATCAAAAGGACAGCAGTGAGTAACTGTAATGTTTTAAACATAGTTACCTCCGTACTGCTCTTTTCTTTAATACAGCTGTCCAAAACCCTGATATCAGAACAGCTATGTGACTGTTTTTGGTGTTTATGGTTTTCTTAGTGTGTTTTGCTTCTGGCTCCTGTAATATTTGAATTGAATTATTAGAGGCAATGGGGATCCACAGAATATGTTACCATTCTGCTCAGGCTAGATCCTTGCCTGATTCAGCTGCTCATGAGAATCTACAGTTATGTGCGCATGTGTGACCATGCACAAGGCATGAGCATGTGTGTGCTAAAGGACACACAGCTTTAGGTGCAAATTATTGGTTTTAACATACCAAACATGCTTTTAAATCTATTCAGCTTTGGCTCAGATTGCTGGATCCTCAGCGTGTTTACCCACCATTCTGCCAAGCATTCGCTCCATCTCATTTTCTGAATTCTGAGCTCAGTCTGGCCTTGATCTCGACTTTACCTTTGATTGCTACCAGCCCTAACCTCAGCCTGTTGCATGACTTTGGATCTGATTGCCACCTGCCCTGATCACAGCTTGTTTAATGACTGCAGCATTCTAGTTTGCTTGCCAACTGCTTGATTAGCTATTCCCACACTGAATCTGTCTGATCCCTATTGCCTCTGGTGGGAAGAGCCTGGGGGCCACGACCTGATGACCACCCTGCAGCAAAGTAGTGTGGTGGCAACTAGAATTACCGGGCCTCATTCCTTGTAGGGTGCTCTGGTGAAGACCAGGACCACCATGATTCAACTGGGTAGGGGGACAACACGTAGCAGATGTCTAATTCATCTAACAGTTATTTTAATACAATTGCAAAGAATGGCATCAGAATACACATTAACTTACATTGCCTGCTAACTCTACTGCTTCCTGGCATCAGGGTTTTCAAATAGCTCTACTCTGAAAAGGATAACTTGTAGGAATCCTTTTTGAAAGAACAGTAGAATATAATTAAAAAAAAAAACATACAGTACACTAATGCTCCACACTCTGAATAAAGATAGTAATATTCAAAAGCAGTATTTAAGGCAGTACAAAAGACTAAAACTAAAAAAATATTTGTTTTATATTTTAATGATACATTTCTTTCTTCTCTTACTCTAAAAATATATACTCAATTAGTCCTGATAAATATACAATTTGCAGAGAACCGTATATCTTTCATGACTGTGGCTTTAATTCAGGGGTCGGCAAACTTGTATAGCCACTAGACCATTTCAGAGGTGGGCAGGAGCACACTAGGCCGGATTCTGAGTCCCGCCCTAATGGCTCCACCCCCACCAGGGAACGCCCCCTGAAGTGAAATTTCTCTCCTCCGTATGCATTGCCGAGGAGATGGATTTACCTCCAGGGAGTGTTCCCTATTTACCGCGGCGGCGGAAGTATCAGGCCTGCCGTGGTAAATAGGGGAGCCACAGCAAAGGAGGTGGAACCGGAGCTCCGGCAGCTCCGGTAGCTCCTAAAACCCCCTGGAAGATCCAGCCGGCAACCCGCAGCTCTGGAGCCACGGGTTGTTGGCCGGCGTTAGGCCCGATCGGCCAGGGGGCGTTAGGCCAGAACGAACTACAAGCTAAGCCGTATCTGGCCTAATGGCTGGAGTTTGACGACCCCTGCTTTAATTCATATTTTGCTCAGAATGTCCTAATCTGTAGCCACTCCATTGGGTTGAAGAGAGCAGAAACTATAAGTGTAAACACCCACATCCATGATACACAATGCAAGGAATCATGGGACTTGTAGTTTTCTTACAGGCAGGGAGATGACATTACAGCTGCTTTGCTGCCCTCTAGTGTTCAGCCAGTAATAGTAAAAACCATCAGCTGACTGCATACATGAGCACATTTTAAAAACTATATAATAAAATATAAAAAAGGTCAGTAACTATTTCCAAAAAAAGCTTTATTTAAAAATCGGACAACACTTTCCATTAGAAAAAAGTTATTCAGCTCAGTACTGTATATGGGTGTACATAAGAATAGGATCCATTACATCAGAGGACAGAAAATAGTTTTACATCAGATAAGATAACAAAAAGCCAGACTGGCATATACATTAACAGGCAAAATCTACATATTGAGGTATGCATGGAAAATCTTCCGTCTGTTGAAATACACTTGTTGTTCCAGATTAGAAGGATTTGGTCAGCTGTTCCCATCTTTCTATTGCCTTGTTCATGAATGCGCTGTACATAGATTGTACATAGTCACTTCCAGAATCATAGTATTCACTAAAAGAAACAGGAAATATTATTAGGGTATTATTAGTTTGCATATTTATCAATGTTAACATAAAAAAATCTATTTTTACAGCTACCAACTTAAAATCACACAGGGTTCATACTGCACAGTGTACCCCAGCTATACGCAGCAAATCTAATCCCATACAATTGACAATCAAAAATCAGAGCGCATTTTAAATACAGGGATTGTAGTACACTTTTTGGCCATTTATGTTTTGATGGCGCTGTTCTGCAGAAACTGCTGTTAGGTCTTGCTTGCTATACTAAATACACGTTTAGACATCCCTGCTGCCTGCTCTCTGGAACTGTGCCAGATGTCCACGCGTGCTGCGAGAGGAAGACTGGCTTGTGTGTGGAGGTAAGTATAACTTTCAAAAATCCTGAATTTTTGAAAAATCCCGTACTCCTCGGGTCCGGAGGTTGCCGGAATGTCAAGTGTCAACTGTATATCCTCTGCACTGAACAATAGCACAATGAACAGAAATAAAATATAAGGAGTATGTTTATAGAGCAGCAAATGTGACATCCACCAAATATTCGGTGCATGTGAATCTTCCTGGTATATATGTTTTGTAATTACAGTAATCAATTTACCTTTTGTAAATGTTTGGTAAATGCAATTTTCACTGCTTTATAAATATACCCCTGATAGTGTTCCCTAAATAAAAGCCAACAAGGCAGCTAATACATCTTGTAGAGGGCACAGGGGCCAGCTGAAGGTAACAAAGACCAGAGAGTGATGCTGGCATCCAACACACTTGGCATAATGGCAGATGTAAATGTTTTTGTTTGTATGGCTAGCACAACTAAGGATTTCACTTTTGACTTATTTCAGACAACTTGTAAATCTCAATCATGTAAAATAGGAAAATATCCTTAATATATTGGAGATGCAACACTTCTGTTTACATTTATTGTTGCGGCTGGTATAAAGACCTGGTGTTTAAAAACTTCAATAACCAAAGCTCAAATAAATTCGAATAAGTTGAAAAAGTAGTTTTACCCTGTGCCTGCTGGGTTCAAATTTCAGAAAGAGAGAGTCTGAAGACAATCAAGTCCTGGTGCTCTCTCTCACTTTTGGAACATCCATTAGTGTCATTGGTGTACCTTATATTAAAAGTAGATTTGTTTAATATTTTTTATAAATTGTTATTTATATATATATATATATATATATATATATATATATATAAATATAAAACAAAACTCCACGGACTCCTTTCAAAGTACGTAACCTGACATTTTAGTAGAACCATGACCTAAAGAGGGTGGACATACCTGTCCAGAACCCACGTGGAAGTCCTGTACAATATTATTATTATTATACAGTATTTATATAGCGCCATCATATTACGCAGCGCTGTACAAAGTTCATAGTCGTGTCACTAACTGTCCCTCAAAGGAGCTCACAATCTAATGTCTCTACTATAGTCATACGTGGTTATTGTAGTCAATTTAGGGGGAAGCCAATTAACCTGACTGCATGTTTTTGGGATGTGGGAGGAAACCAGAGTACCCAGAGGAAACCCACACAGACACGGGGAGAACCTGCAAACTCCATGCAGATAGTGTCCTGGGATTTGAACCTAGGACCTAGTGCTGCAAAGGCCGGAGTGCTAACCCCTGAGCCACCATGCTGCCCAATATAATATATATATATATTTATATATATATATAAATCCATTTTTCTTAGTTTACCACTATTTCTTTGGCTTTAAAATGTTGAACTTTAAACAAAACAGAATGAGAATATCACTATTATAAAATATCTATAGTAATTCTTACATGGCTTGCTGTGCCAGTGGCAATTCTCTGACTTGGTTTAGGGCATCTGTTGTTTTGGAAGCAACATCGCTGGCCAGATCCTGCACATAGTCGATAGTTGAGGACAGGAAGGTTTCCTCTTGTGCAGAAACTGGGTACCAGAAGCAAAAATAGATTAGAGAATGGCTTAGTGCTGTACAGAGATAAAACATATACATACACTTATGTGGAATTAAGAACTACAAAACAACTAGGATTTCCTTTTTTTTTACTGTAAACATTATTTTTCGTTATTTAGTTAATATTCAAAGTACAGCATTAGATAAGTTTGTACTGTGAGAACGTGTTGGTGCAATAAGTAATCCTTTCCATGTCTCATTGATGATGTGCATGAGTGACAAAAAGTTGATAACCAGAGAGTTTGAATTATTCTTTAATAATAGATTAAGTATTTTAATAAACACATATTTTAAATAAATGTGGGTCTTTTCATTTTGCTTACACACCCAATTTTATGATTGTTTTGTGTTTGCAGCCAGGGTACAAAAAACTCAGCACCTTCTTGAACAAGATGACGAACTATTAGAATTATTAATCAGATGGTACAAAGAGCATGTGCAAAGTACAGATCATCTGAACAATATTTCATTTTATTCTGAAAATCATTAAATGATACATTACAAATGATTGCAGGGGGTTATAGTACTGTTCCCTCTCAAAACAGACTGCTAAAATAACTTGTAAAAAAAGCAATCATACTATTTTTGTTATATATCGATCCAACAATGGCCTTTGTATTTTTACAGTTCAGATTTTTTGTGAAATAATTTGCCCTTAATTTTTTAAATCCATGTATATAATAACTAGTATAGCTAGCATTAGTTATTTACATTCACTTGGACTTCTTCTTGTAATGCTGATGACATAGACTTGGACTTGTTCTTGTAATGCTGATGAGCATAGTGCTGCTTTCCCTGTAGCTTCATCAGCTTTACGAGTGTGAGAAATAACCTCAGAATTTATATCAATGCAGCACAAGCACCTTAATCCAAACCTGTCATAAACTGCCGGGACATCTCCAATATACAGTGGGGTCAGTAACAATGGTAATGAAAATATGTCTGTATGGTATGTGGGGAAGCTAACTTAGGATTCCTGCCTTACTCGTGTGTAGAGTTAGAAAAACATGCACTTCTAAAAAAAAAAAAAAATGGTTTCCCAATTTTTTAGGTACTTCCATGAAGATCTCCATCGTTTTCAGACCTTGTTTCACTTAAAATGATAAAGAAACTTCAGCCTGGAGGCAGACATCTAAAGTACACTGGGGGGCACTGTAGTAAAATATTAGTAAGTAGGGATAGATCTACTCAAGGTGAAAAAATTGACACAGGTAAAAAATGGACAAGTAATTTCCCAATCCTTATAGATAACTGGAGGCAGACGTGTGCAAGACCCGGATGCCAAAGGATAGGTTGTTTTAGACTTTGACCAGCTAGTAGATGACTTTACAGATGTGTTATCTAAATTACCAGTAGTCAGTCAATCCAAAAATAATATTACATATTGTCTAGGGGGAATGTGCTTAAACATGTACTAAATCTTTCTTGGCCCCAAACCCCCTTTCCCCCGTCACCCAAACAAAGGTGATGTTTGTTTTGGATTTATTTAGCTGTAAAAAAAAATTAGGAAGGTTATTTTATTAGATGAGGTGGAAAATATTATCCCACAATAATGTGCTCTATGCTTTTAAGGGTGTGGGAAGCTTATTGGAAAACTAGGGATATTCTTTCTGGTCCTAACTTGTTTATTGTACAGCAGCTGCTCCCTCTGCCGACTGCTATACAAAGTACAAATCAAAGTTACGTCATTTTTTTTTTATACTAAAAGCAGTGCCCCCCCTAATATTGAACGAGACAATTTTATAGGCTTGGGAATGTCTTGGATAGGAAATGGAACAGCAAGTGTTTCTCTTGCATAAATCCATCCATAAACATTCTTCTAAAATGTGGTATGCACCCCCCCCAAAAAAAAAAGAAGGCCACAAAAAAACTAGTAGTAATTCACATCATCATGGTGTAGATTTGTTCATCCAATCACACACGAGAGCAACCATGTCCTCAGAATGAATATGAAAAGATCCTCATCCAGACAGGAAAAGCAGCTGTCTTGGAGTGGCTCTGTGAGGGATCTGAAGCACCCAATGTGGAAATGACAGATAATGGGACACTTTACACATTGCTGGATCTTGCCAAGGTACGTATTAGTAAAACAAAGATTAGTAAAGATATTTGATTTTTTTCTAGGGATTTTTTAACTTTTCTTGAAATGGGGGGCTTTTAGGAAAGGGGGGGGGCACAAAATTGCTGCCCCACTTCCTATTCAAGATCTCAAGCATGATAAAAAGGCTTTGGGAGGATCCCATGCATTTCAATTTACAATACAATATAAAAATAAACACCAGTTTTATCACATCTAACAACCATGTTATAAATGTTCATTAAATGTAGTGTTGTGTACCACTACTGTCTTTCTAGCCAAATATAAAACAAAATGTTTTCATGTAGATAAAGTTATGAATATGAAATTATTCTGATTGACTTCAGACAAAATCCTATTGTATCTACAAACATATAATATCTGCTATATAAATGTTCCGATCCTCTATACCAGAAAAAAGCTTTACTTGAGAAATGCCCACATAGGTCCCCCTGAGCCACCCAAACAATGGTATGTTCAGGGGTTATACAATAAACTTAAATGCTACTCCCACCTATATTTTAACAATAATTTTTGACAAAATGACATGCTTTATTTTGTGTGTCATAGTCCCATGGGTGCCCAAATATAATTCATAATTCTGGTTTGTCTTTCTTTATGATATCAATATATGTTCCATATTTCTCACCTGCACAGGCAGCTAGAACAAGAAGAGCGGAGATCACCACAAGCTTCATATTTAGAATTCAGCAGATACTCTGTTGAAATACAGACTGCATTATTACACATTAAATACTAATAACCAAAGTAGGACTGAAATAGCATATGCATTCAATACATTGGCACAGTAGTTTTTGCATCAGCTTTTAAGATGTATATTAAAAATAATAACCCATAGTATTCATTCAAGCATTCATTCAATATCCATATAATAACCTCTAAAGCACACCAAACCTCATCATTATATTAATCCTACCCTACCAATAACCACAATGCCTAACTGCAACCCACCATAAACCCTAATACAATACAATTCGAATACAAGCCCTCATAGTATATTCAACACTTACCTAACCTCACGTCTAAACTTATCCCTGATCAGAGCCAAAGCATTAACTCTTTGGCCCTGATTTAATAAAGCTCTCCAAGGCTAAAGAGGATACACTTTCATTAGTGAACCTGGGTGACCCAGCAAACTTTAAAAGGATTCTTAAAAGTAATTAGCTATTTGTTAGCAAATGTTTTAAATTCTGGACCAGATCCATTCCAGGTTTGCTGGATCACCCAGCTTCACTGATGAAAGTATATTCCCTCCAGCCTTGGAGAGCGTTAATAAATCAAGTCCATTGGTTTCAACTTTAACAAAGTCCTAACCCTTTTACAAGCCAGGCCGATTTTGCAATTAGCCTAAATCTAAATAGCAGCGCTAGTAACTAATCTACACATTGGCTTTCATCCAGGTGCTCAGGTAGACGGTGAGCATGCTCCTATTGACTAGTGATTGTTACTTCCAATAGTTGTTCACTCATCGTTTACCTTAGTAACAAGGCCGAAAGCCAGTGCTTATATTAGTTACTGTTCATACTCAGCTACCACTGGCCTGTTATAGTAAAAATTGCAGATTCTGTTTATGGTTTTGTCCTCCACTGTTTTAATAAATGATTAACACAAACTAACATTTTGTTATTAGTGCACGTCCTATGTCTGCCTAATACATTTACAGTACATTTACCAATCTAATTTTATACAAAGTGAATAAACAAACACATTTGTTGAACAGACTTAATATAAAAATTGTTGTACATATATCCCTAAAGGGTATCTAAACCCCAAATATTTCCCTTTTGGCTTTTCATTATTGCCTGCCTCACCCCTGAAGAGATTGACCTATTGGACAGAAAATAAAGGACCACCCTTCACAGATGGAAAAGTAAAATATGATGGGGAATCCTTTTATAGTCTGTCAATGCAACAGATGTCCCCATTGGAAGATACAGATTCTGCACCAAGATATATTACATTTCTCCCCATGTTCTGCTATGATGATAGCACTCCCTAGTTTAAATAGATAGGGTGAACCCAATTAAAATGCAAGCCACAATAAAATCTTGCAAGAAATACAAGAAGCCTTCCTCGGTCCTTGCTAGATATACACTTATAATAAGGAGGCCATAAATGGTGAATAGTATCATAAAAAGCATAGGTCCCGGTGGCATCAACATTCTCTGAAAGCTTATTCATACCATAATACAAGTGTTAAAACCTGTGCCATGCACCATTATATGGTTTTAAAAAAACGCTGCAATGGTTTCTTTATATGCCTTATCATACATTTTTCTTATTTTATGTTGGTTTTTGTATTTTTATCTTTGCAACACACAATGCAATGCATTGCATCACACTACAAAAAAATAAAAGTTTTTTTTCAGCACTAGAACCACTGGGACCAAACTGGCAACATAGAAAACAATAGTATGGCATGAACTCCAAAATTTGGTAATTCCTATTTTCAGAAGTAAGTCAGGCTCCCCTGTATATTAATACATGTTACCTTAACAAACAGTCTAATGTCAAAAAGTCATTTGTTTTAATTTACTAGCATTATTGCAAAGCAGCTTGATAATATTGTACTTAAAATAATATTTACATCATCACCCTGTTAACATTACATTAGGATTTCATATCAACCTATACATATAATAAACATTGGTTTTGCAATGAACAATATATCTGAGACTTACCTTGCAGCACTATACACTGAGCTCTGTCCAGTCCCTTGCTGTAGTATATAGGTGCATGGATTATATAGACAGCTTTCTGAATAGGGAAGAGCCTGGAGTGGGTGGGTGTGTTGGAAGAGGGTGAAGATTGTACTATGGAATCAAAAAATGTGTACCTAGGACAGGGAACAACTGCTGACTCCCTCATGCCACAGAGATTATATCGGATTACCAGATAATGTCACAACATATGTTTTGTGAAATAATGTGCATTTATTTACATTGATCCCTAAATTTATACGCCTTGCAGAAAAGTAAGAAAAGTGCAATATTCCAAAATAATAGACTAAACACGTGGTATATATACACATACAGGTGAAAAATTGCAACTTCATGGACACATCTGGTATGTCAGCCTTTTAAGTGTACAGTTACCATGGAGTGTTTTCATGGAATTCATCTCATTAGACACAAGCTGTGATCAACAAATCAGTAAGTGCATCTGGGTGGACGTAATACCATAGGAAAAAATGTATTCTGTAACCTGTATAAAGTTAATATGTGCAATGATATTATTTAGTATATGATTTGTAATATAGTTACTTAGTAAGTCAGGTTGAAAAAAGACATACCGTATTTTTCGGACCATAAGACGCACTGGACCATAAGACGCACCAGTTTTTAGAGAAGGGAAATGAAGAAAAAAATATTCTGAAACAAATAGTGTCCTAAAATATTTTATGTGCATTAAAAACCAACAGCACAACGTCTCTTCTCAAGGGAGAATAGATTCAGTTCAGCTAATCTCTCCTCATAGCTGAGCTCCTCCATTCCTTTTATTAGTTTTGTTGCCCTTTTCTGCACTTTCTCCAATTCCACAATGTCCTTTATGTGAACTGGTGCCCAAAACTGGACTGCATATTCCAGATGAGGACTGATGAATGCTTTGTACAGGGGCAGGATAATGTCTCCATCTCTGCAGTCTATTCCTCTTTTAATACAAGAAAGTACTTTACTATTTTTAGATATTGCAGCTTGGCATTGCATGCTGTTATTAAGTCTTTGATCTACCAGAACCCCCAGATCCTTTTCCATTTCTGACTCCCCCAAATGTATTCCCCCTAGACAGTATGAATCATGCATGTTAGCCCCCTAGTGCATAACTTTACATTTCTTAATAATAAATGCCATTTGCCACTTGGCTGCCCAATCAAACAGTACACCCAGGTCTGCTTGTAGAATTTAGACATCCTGTATGGATTGAATTCCAATACTATAGTAGTCCAATAGTTTGGTATCATCTGCAAACACAGAAATGGTACTTTTAATCCCCAACTCTATATCAGTGGTGCCCAACCTTTTTTCATTCTGGGGCCACTGCTGACATTGCGCGGGCCAGGATGCAAATAAACATTAATGATGTATGATTAAAACTAAAATAGTTTTCATTTAAAATTAGCTTGAATTAAAATGTTTCTAGTTACCGTAACATACATGCACCAAATAAAAGTAACAACAAAAAAAGAACCTCTGCAATTGATCCTTCTTGGGTCATCTTCAGGGCCCCACATTTCCCTCTTCCTCAGAAATTAGTGTTCACAGATGGTAAGTGGCCATCTATGTGTGACAGGGTAGCACCATATAACAGTTATAGTTTTTCATATCTTGTGATGGTGCTGTAGTGATTAAAGAGTGATGACAAGAGTCCCCCACTTGCAGTTACATTTCCCTTTTCTTACAGAGAAATTGGGATTCATAGAGAGTAAGGGGATAGCTATGTGTGTCAGGGTAGGCATGATATGATGAGTATAACATTTTAATGGGGAAAGGGGCATAATGAGTTTCCCACTGGCTCCCACATTTCAGGTTGACAACATCCCTCTGTTCCAGAGAAATTGAGGTTCACAGAACGTAACTGTCTAGCTTTGTGAAATAGGCAACTCGCCAGCTGCTCAGTCCCTCTTTTGTAGATCTGACTGCAGGCGGCAGTGAGCGGTACTGAACATCTCCCCTGAGCCAGGAACTGAATGCATGGCTGAATGCAGCCATGAAGTTTTGTGAACTTTAAGGTGCACCACAGCGCACAGACAATAGGCAGTGCGCTAATGTTCATTGCCATGAGAGTGGAAACCTAATTTGGTGACCCTGGTCTTGAAATAGCCCTACTTATGCTTGTGACCCAGTATCTGGCAACGTGTTACTTGTAGAGGGCTTAAATTTGGGTTAGTAGAAGCAGTCCCCTTTGTATCCTGAAAATTTCACATTTCTATGACAATTAGTGAAGGTGATATGAGTATTTATACATGGGGATATTGACAGTTGCTTGAACAACAGACACAGCTCTCATGCTGCTGTTGCACGATTATCTCACAGTAGAAGGTGGACAGGAAGCAGCTCCCTCTCCTGGTAGCACCATCTCAGAGAGAAACATAGGAGATGCGAGTGCCCCATCCCCCGCAAGACAATGAGCAGAGAGAGTAGAGTGAATAAGGAGAGGGCATCTGGCAGCTCCAGATGTGGTCCGTGGGCCATAGGTTAGGCACCCCTGCTCTTATCATTTAAAAAAATGATAAACAGTAAAGGTCCCGACACTGAACCCTGGGGTACATACCATTCAGAGTGCGAATCATTAATCATTACTCTCTGGATTTGATTTTTAAGCCAGTCCTCTCTCCATTTACAGATTAGCTTTTCTAAACTTATTGACCCTAACATACAGTGAACTGTCTGTGGGGTACTCTGTCAAATGCTTTTGCAAAGTCCAAGTACACTATGTCAACTGCTACTCCACTGTCTACCTGTTTACCTACCTGCCGCTGACTACCACTTACTATATTATTTTTTAGCAGAAACTTCTCTATGTGGTTCTTTATCAAACTCTCCAGGACCTTTCCAACTATAGATGTTAAACTTACCAGTCTGTAGTTACTTGGTAAGATAGGAACCACATTGGCCCTACGCCAATTCATTGATACCAAGCCACTGATTAAAGAAACACTAAAAATTAAAAACAATGGCTTTGAAATAACTGAACTCAGTTCTATGAGGACACATGGATGCAATCCATCAGGTCCTGGTGCTTTGTCAACCTTATTGCTTGTATTTATATTTTCTCCACATGTATTTGTGTAGTAGTTACTTATGTGTCCTTCCATAGATCAACATTTTTGCCTGAAAAATACAACACATGCTGGGTGTTCTTTTTGACAACATTAATACATTCACAATAGTAGCCAGCTTTTTTATTTCTATTTTGACTGCCTAAAGTTAAAGTACACTGCACAGCTGCTAATAAAAATAAAAATTTCACATGAACTGAATGATGTAGATTTCAGAGACCAAAGCTGGTTATACAGGTGGCAATTTTCAGTTAATTGTAACCACTTCACATCCACCCAAACTGCACATAAAATCAAGTAATAGCTGGAAACTTAGCAACCCACCACCCACAATTTTATTTCATCCACTGTCATTTGGCTGATTGTAGAAAATTGCGAAACAAATTGACAGCTTTACCGTTTGTTAAAAGATCAGACTAAAAACAGAAATTTTGTCAGGATGACCTTTTTTCCCAGTTAACTATTACAGCAATGTAGACATCCAGGAATATTAGAAACTAACCAAGTTCTTCTTTTTGTTTACTACTTTCTCTACAATCTTTATTTACCAAATATCACATTGTTTTCATCGATTCCTAAGTCACCTTACTAATCATTTTGTACTAATACTTTATGAGCACCATTTAAAAATAATTTATGTTAATGTATAGTTTTCACAGTGAACATCTTTGCAAAATCATAGTCACCAAGACAACCCAAAATACTTTATTGGGCTTTATACATTTATATTTAAACACTATATGTGCAGTAATAGGTATGGAATTAAATCACATAGTCTCTAAAATTGTACAAATTACTTATGTTATCATGTAGAGTTACAAGTTACAGGTTGCTGTACACTGGGTGCATGGCAGTCATAGACTATGGACACATTGGGCCTCATTTATTAAAGCTTTACAAGGCTGGGGAGGATATACTTTCATCAGTGAAGCTGGGTGATCCAAAAAACCTGGAATGGATCTGATCAAAAATATAAAACATTTAGAAAATAGAAAATAGCAAACTTTGAAGAAATGTATTTCAGATTTGCTGGATCACCCAGCCTTGGAGAGCTTTAATAAATCAGGCCTATTAAATAGATCACTAAAGAATACTGTAACTCTATTTCTAAATCAATGCTTACATATTTGTGCTTCCTTCAGATTTCCTAAAAATTACTTGCCACACTTACTGTTTTTCTCGAAAACATATTTTATAAAAATATAAATCGATAGCTAACACATAAAAGAAAGACACAGTGAATGAAATAAATAACATCATCTACCTACTGAAAGGAAGAATGCAAAGCATTTTCTTTTATTGGCTTGAGTAATCAAGGTAGGGAAATCCAGATGCCAAGATTGATCTGTACCTGTAAGTGCTGTACAGTAACAGCAACAGTCACAGGTTGGGCAGTAGAGGTGCATAGTGTAAAACAAACAATATAAAACTATGAAAATGATTAGAATAGACCATAGCACAGTTGCAGATACTCTTTAGAATGAGCTTCATGTTAGACAACTAGAAACATCAGTATAAGAAGGCCTGGAACAAGGAAACGGAGTGAGGATTAGTGGAAGGCCTACCTAACTGGGAGGGGATAGGGAGCATGCAGGGATTAAGCTCAGATAATTTTTGAAGCAGGTAGTTTATTATTAATATTAATATTACACAGTATTTATTTGACACCATCAAAATATTCAGCGCTATACATTGTCATGTCACTAGCTGTCCCTCAAAGGGGCTCACAATCTAAAATCTCTACCTCAGTCATATGTCATTAATACAGGGTAAGGTCAATTTTAGGGGGGAATCCAATTAACCTAACTGCATGTTTTTGGGATGTGGGAGGAAACCAGAGTACCCAGAGGAAACCCACGCAAACTCCATGCAGATAGTGTCCTAGCCAAGATTTGAATCTGGGACCTTGAGCTGCAAAGGCTGGAGCGCTTACCTCTGAGCCACCATGCTGCCTAGTTTAATAAAGGAAGTGGTGACATAGAAATTTGGGTGGGGAAAGGAAGGGTTATAAGGAGGGGAAATGGAAAGGGTGAGGTAATCATTAGTGGGATTAGGAGAAGGAAAGTTTCCTCCCAGCCCATCCCTGTTGGTAGTGGGAATATGATGTGGTGGGGGGATTTACGCGGTGAGGTCCTGGAGGGTATTGGTCTGGTGTATTGCTTTCACTGTGGGTAAGAGACCCATCTATGGTATGGAGTCTCTGAATTATATATATATATTTTTTTTTTTAATTTTTTTGAAGTTTTTCAAAATATACAGAAAAGAAACAATAAAAACACTAACAATAAAAAACAAAATACATCGGCATTATTAATCAAAATATAGACAAAACTGGATGAAAATAACAATACAGAAAAAAGAAAATACTCGAGTCTGACAATATATATTAATACTAGTGATTTATATTTGAAAAAGTCTACGGTCTATGCCTAAAGCTGTATGGTGATCCAGCCAAGGAGTCCAAACCTTGTAAAAATTTTGCATAGAATCATTAGCGGTAGCTGACATTTTTTCTAAGACCATGGTGTCCGACAGTCTAGATAATACTGCTTGAAAACTTAATGTCGGTTTCCGCCATGCAGCTGCAATCACTTGTCGTGTGGCCAGAAAAATGAAAGAAAGCAGTTTTCGCTGATTTTTAGAAAAACAAGAACTTAGGTTGTGAAGTAATGCTATCCAGGGGTCTCTCTTAAGGGACACATGTAGGACTGATCGTATATAGTTAAATATTCTGATCCAGAGTTTTAACCACAGGACAGTCCCACCAAATATGGCGAAACGTACCTAGGTCTTTACAACCTCTAAAACAGTTTGGGTCACCCCCATTGACGAATTTCGCAACCTTTACTGGGGTAAAATACCACCTAAATAATACTTTGTATGCATTCTCCTGCATGATTACATTCGGAGAGCAATGAGCTATATTCTGCCATATCCTTTGCCACTCCTCCTCATCTAACCTCGATCCCAAATCTGTTTCCCATCTTTCAACATAAGAAAGAGGGTGAGTATCTTTATTGATTAATGAGCTATATAACATAGAAACCAACCCTGCCGAGCTGGAGCCCCTATAGCAACAGGCTTCAAAACTGGTGAGTTTCAGTGGAGATTCCATCGCTCGTGTCAATAAACTCGTTAAGAAATGCCTAATTTGAATATATCTGAAAAATTCACTGGAAGGTAATTTCCAGTGTTCCTGCAAGTAGGTGAAGGACTTGATCCCAGTAAGTGAGAATATATCATACACATATCTAACAGGTTTTCGGGCCCACCATTGAAAAGCCATGGGGTTCTCATAGGCCGGTAAAAATGGGGCAGTTTACTATGCCAGTTAAGGGAGTATGTGCTGACATCAAACCAGCTGAAATTTTAACCCTATCCCAAATACCTAATGCATAGGATAATGTGGGATCAGACACTAACGGACGTTTTGATAAGGGCAGCCATAAAAGATTATACAAGTGCACCGCCGGTAACTCGGCAGCATATAGTTTAGCCCAAATTGGTGGATCTGTGAGACAGTGAAGTGCTACCAATGGAGCCAGCTGAGCAGCTTGCAAATATATACAAAAGTTGGGGACCGAAAGTCCCCCGTTTAATCTATGGCGATACAGCGTTCCATCCGGCACCCGTGGTCTTCCAGGGTGCCAAATAAATCGCAGCACTTTCCTTTGTTCATCTTTAAGGAGTTGCGTCGGAACTGGGATTGGAAGAGTGCAGAACAAATATAACAATTTTGGGAGGTAAGTCATTTTGATGGCATGTATTCTCCCGATCCAAGACAGTGGGAAATTGCGCCATTTGTAGAGCATGACAGAGAGCTCCCTGAACAAAGGCGGGTAATTTGCCTGGTATATAGATGACAAGTGAGATGTGAGCTTAATACCCAGATAGGGGATAGCTTTCAACCATTTATAGACAAAATGTGATTGTAATGAGACTACAATTGGTACTGGTAAAGTAATATTTAACGCTTTAGATTTTTCATTATTTATTACCAAACCTGATATCTCTGAGAAATGGTCAAGTAACTTGTGCAAATTGGGCAATGTCGTGATAGGAGCTGTGAGTGTCAATAATATATCATCAGCAAACAGCATGATTTTGTGTACCGTACTAAACACTTCCACCCCAGCTATATCTTGATTTACCCGGACAGCTGCGGCAAAAGGTTCCAGTGCAAGTATAAATAGTATGGGAGAAAGGGGGCAACCCTGTCTGGTCCCTCGCAGAATCTGAAATGGGGTTGAGGTATAACCCATATATTTCACAGTAGCAGACGGTGAGGCATACAATGCTTTGATCCAATGCAAAAAATGCGTACCAAAACCCCATCTTTTGAGAGCGTAAAACAGATACTGCCATGATATAGAGTCAAAGGCCTTCCGCACATCTAATGATAACATCATGCTTTGAATAGATTTAGAATGAGATAGGTGTAGAATCTGGAGAGCTCTGCGTACATTATCTCCTGCTTGGTGTCTTGGGACAAAACCCACCTGATCACCATGTATTAAACTACCTAGAAATCTGTTCAACCTCGTAGCTAAGATTTTTGCCAAAATTTTTACATCCGTGTTGAGAAGTGAGATGGGTCTGTAGTTGGACCAAGATGTGTGGTCAGTCGATGGCTTAGGTATCATAGCAATAGATGCCCGCAGGGATTCCGTGGGAAAAACCCAGCCTAATTTCAAATCATTAAACAAAATCTGTAAATGAGGTGTCAAGACTGTTAGCAATTTCTTATAGAATAACGAAGAAAAGCCATCTGGACCAGGGCGTTTGCCTATTTTTAATGATTTAATAGCCAACGTAATTTCTGAGATTGTGATATCCCGTTGCAACTCTTCCAGGTCTGAGTTATCTATTTTAGGCAATTCAATATTAGCAAAGAAACAATCGGCTCTGCCTTCATCCATTGCCGGAGGATCAGAATAAAGGTCTGACAGCCGAGTCTGAAACTCTTGAACTATATCTAAGGGGTTGCTAGTCAAATGTTTGGTGGCTGTACGAAGGGAGATTGGAGTATACTGTGGTGTAAATGTTCGCAATCTTAAAGCAAGCAGAGTTCCTGGTTTATTGCCACAATGGTAGAATGTTTGTCTCGTCCGCTGCAGCTGATATGCAGCCTGGTTAGAGAGACAAAGGTTCAATTCAGTTCGTGCTTTACGTAGTGCAATTGAAGTTCCCAATGTGGGATTTAATTTATGTAACTGGACTTGTCTCGAATAGATAGTTTCAAGCTGAGTCTGGGCCTGTGATCGTTCCCGCTTCTTAATCGCAGCAATTTGAATTAAATGACCGCGCATAACTGTTTTATAGGCTTCCCACAATATTGTAGAAGTTGACACTGATCCTGTGTTCAATTGGAAAAATTCTGCGGTCAAATATGTCAGTTTTTCTGTTGTGACTGGGCAAGTTAAGAGGAAATCATTAAGTGTACATTGTCCAGTTTTGGGTCTAACCACTAATGATGAACATGTTATTATTACTGGGTCATGGTCAGACCATGGCACCGCCGGTATATTGGCTTTTAAGACAACTGGTAACATAGTTCTAGGGACCCAAATATGATCGATTCTGGAATAAGAGTTGTGAGAAGCTGAATAAAATGTGTAGTCACGGGACAAAGGGTGCAATTCACGCCATATGTCAAGCAAGCCCAGACTCAGGAAACAGTCCTGTATCGCTACATTTTCCGTAAAGGGAACACTGGAGGATTTGGTGCTTCTGTCCAGTTTTTTTTTAAATACCGTATTAGAGTCTTGGTATTGGTATTATCTGCCCTATCACAGGTATGTATGAGCCACTGCACACCTGGTGCCAATTAGATATTAGCAAGATGTGCAAAATGTTGTCAGAGGTTAAACTCCTAGTGCAGTAAACTATTCTAATGAATGTAAATTGAATGTAGCTTTTGGAAATTCTTTATAATTTTCTACTGTGCTGAGATCTTTCACTATGTTAACCTGCAAGGAGATGCTGCTGATACCATATTTATGTAACAGACTGAAACAATTTGACCTCAGGCTTTGTGCACAGCTTGCAGAAAGGAAATGAATCATCTTCAGGAGTCATGGGATTCTCACAAACACTTACAGGTGCTGCTTTACAGAAAATGCTAACTGCAAGCCATAAAAATGGTGATATGTGATGAAAACCACAAGTGACCATGCTGACACACATTGTGTGCGCATGGTCTACTCTATTCATCAAAAAGTTGGCAAGTAAACAGGAGGTAACTGAAAAATTCTATAAATGAACAGAAACAGGGAAAACGGTATTGTTATTTAAAACATGACACTTTTATCACAGTGGGCCTGATTTATTAAAACTCTCCAGAACTGGAGAATTTAGACTATCACTGGAGAACCTGGGTAATCCAGCTAGCCTGGATTGGATTGAAACCATTTGCCAACTGATAGCAAATCATTTGTTCCAGGTGTGTTGGATCACCCAGGTTCTCCAGTGATAGTATATCCTCTCCAGTCTTTTAGAGCTTTAATACATCAAGCCAAATATTTTGAAAACTAAGCAGGTTTAATTAAATAAAGAACAGCTGATGTCATTGCCCATTATGCATTATGCACCACTGCGCTATGTGCATCATGGTTCATATAATTCATAAATATCAGACTGTAATGTATTGCCAGCAAAGCTCACCAAAATTTTCCCTATTCAAAGGAGCCGAAATTTCAGTTGCATATTGTTCTGTTTTAATAATGCATGTTACTTGCTTCTTTAGGTTTTATATTGACTTTGAAGAATAATTAAAAATGTAATATACCATATGCAGCTTACCAGTCATTGATTGTGGAGGCTGCATTAGTTTTTGTTTTTCATTTTAAGAACATTTGCAGCAAATACAGAAAATACATGTTGATCCTTCATAGTTGTGAGGGGCCTGAATTATTAAAGCTCTCCAAAGCCGGAGAGCATACACTTTCATCAGTGAAGCTGGGTGACCCAGCAAACCTGGAATGGATTTCAATAAAGTAATTTGCTATTTGCTAGCAAATGTTTTAAATCCTGGACCAGATCTATTCCTGATTTGCTAGATCACCCAGCTTCACTGATGAAAGTTTATCCTCTACAGCAGGCATGTCCAAAGTCCGGCCCGGGGGCCAATTGCGGCCTATGTTTAGATTTCCACCGCCCACAGCCTCTGTTATAAAATTAATAAAATAAAATAAAACCAGCACTGTTGGCCACAGTATAAAATACACGAATACAAAAAAGCTATTTTTTATTTCATTAGAGTTGATCAACCGCCTTGCAATTTGGGGCCCGCTACTAGGCAAGATGGGAGTGCACAGGGAATCCCCTACATCATTGTAGTGGGCATGTGCTGTGCAGGACCTGCATGGACCATGCCCACTCTGATTCCAAGAACATGCTCTGCATGGAGACTGCACTGACACCGGACTCCATGCACAGGGAATCCCTCACGTCACCCTGGTGGGCATGTGCTGTGATGGAGTACGCCCACACTAACCCTGGTTAGTGGTCGGCCCCCACACACCTTAACTTCACCAAATCATTTATTTTTTTACCCATGTGAATTTTGTCATATACCTAGCATTGCTAGGGAACATTGTAATACTTCTGAGTCAGAAAGAGTTAATCAGCTAGCTGTTTATAGGGTATTGATTAGAGACTTTGCCTAGTGATGGGAGATGAAAGCACAGACTTTGATACAGGACATTCACACACAGTTCTAATAACAGATAGATAACCCTAGTGCTAATAACATTGTTATCTTTGGCTGACACCAGAATGTCACAATCCCCTTCCACGTGTATGGGACTTTTGGGACTCAAAACTCCAGGAATGTGTAAACATCTTCTGATATATTAGGGGATAAACTGAAATCAATTAGACTCAAAGGCTTGGAAAAAGCTATGTGTGCAGTTGTCTAAATCTCAGTAAGTATTTGTACATGGAATGAAAGAGGAATAATATAATTTGATGACTTACTTTATCTCTCTACGGTGTTTTTTGCACATTTTAACATTTATTTTCATTTTATACTCTAACACGTGTTTAATAAATATATTGTCTTTATTCTGATGTCTCCTCCTTTTTGGCCAACCAAAGTTATCTAATATAGACATTAATTACTATAGCCTCAGCTTACAATACAGTAGTGTAATGGTCAGTAGGAAAAATATTCCCTGCATCACTGGTTATTGGGAGGAATTTCACCCTTACAGACAAAATACCATTGGTGTCAGTTAAACTGACCTGAGAGGGACAAAGTACTCATTGCTCAAGGAACCCCTAGCAACCTGTGGGGGAACCTCAGGGTTACACAGAACCGTGGTTGAGAAACACTGAATTATATGAACAAATTGCTAACAAATCACATTCTAAGGCTACATATACACTTGCAATAGTTCTCGTCCGATAATCGGCTCAGGGCTGATATCGGACAAGAATCTGGCGTGTGTAAAGCACCCGTCGTCCATTGTTTGAACAATCCTCCTGGCGGATCCATGGACGATCTTAATGGAAGTGAAGGGGAGAGAGAGCAGCGGAGTGCCGCTCCGTCGTTCTCACCCTCTCATCTCCATAGAGCAGAACGGTGCTGTATGTACAGCGCTCGATCATGCAGTAGTTTGTCGTTGGAAATGATCTTTCACGATTCTTTCCAACGACAATTAATGGACGTGTGTATGCAGCCTTAGGCCCTTTACATGGTGTGAAACGGCAGTTTGTCATGCATCTGGGAGTGGCAAACCGCACTGCGGGTAATCTTTGATATTTACTGGCAGAGGTTAGAACCAAAGGTGAACACACAACAGAATGCTGCAGCTAAATATCTTTATTATTTTTTTCACGTATTTAACATGTCTGCACCCGCACCTTCCTTTTATGAGGGCCCTTGATATGGTGACAACTGAACTCTAATTGTGCTGCTGACTTGTCTGCCTCAAATGCAATAGAAATGATGAACTTTTGTCACTATCAGGAAGCAGGTCCTCCATACTACCTAACAAACTCCACAACATAGTGACTTTAATATAAGATATTTATTATAATAGAATACCAGAAGCAATGCACACTTTTAGGGCTTCAGCACAGGCCCTAAATATAATATGGTATTTCTACTTCTGATGTTTTAAAAACATGGCTTGAATTATTTTTTGTCTGACAATGAAATTTTACAAATCTCTTTCATGTGCATGAAGCTGCGTCTTTGAACTAAAGCAAGAATGTAAAAGCACCTTATAATTTATTAGGGAATAAACAGATAGCTAAGGGACTTGTTAGTTAGAAATCTGCTATGTTTTTGCAGTTATCTAAATCCCTGCAAATATTTGTATTTGTTAACTGATTAACTTTACCAGATTAGGCAAACACAAGAAGAACAGAAAAAAGGCTGTGAAAAAATTATCAATGTAAAATGTTTTGACGATAACTGGATGTTAACAACCACATTCAGAGTATGTGAATATGTATTGAGAAATACTTATTACTTACTTATCAGAGCTGCTGAGCTGCTTGAGAGCTGCTGGTCAAGGGCACAAGGACTGTGGACTGTCACAACTATCACAAGATGGTGTGTCTCCATTGTGACTACAGACCCTTTTAAGGAGTTTGGGGTTTCACCATGAGATACCCCTCCCCCCCTAAGGTTTGCCCATATACAGAAATTTGGCAATGTGTTAGGCATCTGAACGAAATTACCAATCTGTCAGCTAAAAAGAGCTGAACAGAGACAACTAAAACATTACACTAGCCATACTGCAGTGTAGAAAAAGTAAAAGTGTACTATAATATGCCAAAGGCTGCCTAAAACAATGCATCCTACTCTGTTGCTTTCCTTCCTTATGTGTTACCCTTTGCTGTGAACAATTCATAGATTTCTTTTTCATAATGTTCAATGGCTCTGCATCCTGATGTTGGACCCCCCCCCCCCCCAATCCATTTTAAAAGAAATTTTTACCAGAAAGTCATTCTCAGGATTTGAAGCCACAAGATATTACCATTCTCATCATCAGGTACCAAGTGAAGACTGGGCAGTTCAAAAACATGAAACTTAGTGGCAACCCAAAACAGCTACAGATAGTCAAATAAAGCTCCAAAAATACAGAGAAATCCAGTGAGCCCTGTACTGTATTCAACTGGATTCCAACATGGAAACCTCCCACTTCCCCGCTATATACCAAGAGTAAAACTTGTCAAAGCAACTTAACGAGTACAGATGATTTAAATATTCTCAAAAACTCTGGAAAATGCAAGCTGTGATCCTAAACTTGTACCAGTTTACCTAGCAGCAATACACTAAATATTTTTTCACTTCTTTCACTTTTTAAAGGATTCCTCATCTTTTATAAATGTGGTTACTAGGTGAAATCCTAATTAAACAGGAATTCCCATTATTAATATAAATATATTCACTGACTTCATTCACTGCAGAACATTGGTCCCAATCTAAGTTATAGGATGATAAAAAGAAAACTGTTACAAGGATTAGAAAAGAGTCCAGCTACCATTACCATAACTGAAGTTAGCAAGTTGAGTCCATGACTGAATTTAGCAAATGCGCCTGTTATTGTGCTAAAAGTGTGCCAATCCAAAAAGAGAGAGTGTTGATGCCAAAGTTTATGATATAATATTTTTACTTGTCCTATGAGGTGAAAGTACTTGAAGTTTGTCCTATATTTAGGAACATTAGATTGTTTTATATACACCAAAAAGGATTACTTAGTTTAAAGTTCATGCATATTTTAGTATGGAAATAGGCTTCACTAAGGCTACAGAAAGGTAGAAAAAACCTAAAAAACGCTGTATGGTCTAGTTCATCCATGGTCAAGGAAAGCACAATAATAGGTATCTAAAGAAGAGTTCCCACTCTGCCTTAAAGTGGTCGCTACCAATAGAAGAATTTCCTTCTGCTCTATAGCCCAGGAAACCACCAGTGGATTGGGCTAGTACACAGTAAAATGTATGAAAACACCTGAGGATACAGCCTCATACCTGAAAAAGTTGCTTCCTGGAAACATGGATGATAGGCCCTTCTGAACCAGAGAAGTTCTGACAGTATTCCTGAAAGTTTGCTCACTCCTTGCTATGTCCTATTTACCTGTATTAGCCAGTAAGGAAGCCCTTCATAGTAATAGACCAATGGAAGTGGGGTGGGATAAAAAAAATGGCAAAGCTTGGATACTACCTAGATAAGTCAGTGCCTTTGCCATTCAGAATTGGTCATTGTTCAGGTGTGAAGTCAAGGCATTAATGTTGCTACAGGTATTCTCCCACACTTTATTGCTACCAACACTCCAATACCTGGGTCTTACAGTATACACAAAAGTCTTACAGTATACACAAGTCAGGTCACAAATCTACATACAAGTTCCAAGTCCAAGACTTGCAAAAGCCTTCAATACTTTCTTAACAAATGCAATGTCAGGGACCCCATTTTCTTTCATTTTGGTTTATCAAGGCCTTTCACTAAGTAGGTAATAAATCTGTCCAATAAATGTGCCTATTAGACCTAATTTTCTAAATAAAATTTTTTACAATATTCTGTCATTCACTGAAAGAATGTATTCTACATTCTTGGTATTTCCGTGGGCAGCACGGTGGCTCAGGGGTTAGAACTCCGGCCTTTGCAGCGCTAGGTCCTAGGTTCGAATCCCAGCCAGGACACTATCTGCAGGGAGTTTGCAGGTTCTCCCCGTGTCTGCGTGGGTTTCCTCCGGGTACTCTGGTTTCCTCCCACATCCCAAAAACATGCAGTTAGGTTAATTGTCTTCCTCCTAAATTGACCTTAGACTATATTAATGACATATGACTATAGTAGGGACATTAGATT
>NC_092868.1:35313540-35314437 GCF_032062135.1 Pyxicephalus adspersus | reverse complement strand
TTGGGCTTAGGACCTGTCCAAATACACACATTTATCCATACTGACAAACATTTTTGCAACAATTATTTTGTTACACCTACTGAACTTGTAAATGACTTGTCCCCCCTCCCCAGAAGAGAATATGTTTATACCTTTATGATCTGCCTGCCTGACCCAGATCAATAATTTACAAGGTAATGAAGTTTGAGACAGGCTGGCAGCTACCATATTCAGAAGACAAACGATGGCTACCTCCATATAAAGTACAGAGACAATACTATAATTCCAATATACAGTTAAAGTCTATCCAAAGTTTTGTGGTAGAGAGTAGTGTGGGGTTAGGACACTTGTCCTAACCCCATTGTTTTATTTTTTTTTATTTTTTTTTCTTAATGGTCTCTGTGATCATCATGATGAAACTTGATGAAAAAATCCAAGACTGAGTCTACAGGAAGGAACATCTGAAGGGCCTGATTTATTAAAGCTCTCCAGGACTAGAGAAGATAGACTATCGTGAGAGAACCTGGATATCCAGCAGACCTGAAATCAATCTAGACCAGGACTGAAAACATTTTTGCCAACTAATAGCAAATTGGTTTCAAGAAATGTAGGTTTGCTGGATCACCCAGGTTCTACCATGATAGTCTATCTTTTCCAGTCTTGGAGACATCAGGCCCAATGTGTCCAATGGGACAAAGATAGAAAAAAAAACGTTTTAACCATTTCCTACTCTACAAAAAGAAGACGTTTTAGCTTAAGATATATTGGTTTCACTTAAAGTGCTTTATGATTATCTAAATGATTAGTATAGGTTAATATTTAATTCAATAGTGTTTACTTTAGCTTTTGTTTGCTTTTGTCTTTACAAATATTTCAATTTCTGTTTTTATGAAATTTACTTTAATACACTTAATGAAA
>NC_092868.1:35310769-35312631 GCF_032062135.1 Pyxicephalus adspersus | reverse complement strand
AAGCTGGGAGAGTACACAGTGACCCTGCAAGATCAAGTGGAGTATCTGGAGAAAGATGTCCGTGACAAGATCCATGTATTCATCAACGAGGGTGTTACCACTGAAAACTAAGCTTTCAAAAAGTCAAACATAGAGTGATAGAAATATTACCAACATGGCACTACACCCAAAAAGTGCTGATCATTACATTCATCAAAATCCCACAAATATTGCTATGTATTTTCACTCAAAACATTAACACTCAGCAAAATCTGTAGCCTGCATTTCTAGAAATCCTGATTTCTTACCTCAGTATTATTTGGGTAACACAATATCTGTAGCTTTTCATGGGATAGTTTACTGAATGTTTCCCAAATTTCCATGATTTAGCATAGTAGTACAATGGAAACCTATGTTTACATTCAACTTGCGGGCCCCAACATTATTTAAAGAAATAAATAAAATGAGGAAAGTGAGGAAGGAACCTAAGTTGCCAACAATGATGTCTTATTCCCATAATGTCTGGGCTCCAGGATGTTTTCTTTCGATAAATTGCATATCTGAACATCAGTGTATGACTTATGCTGAAAAAAAGGAATTTTAACAAAGCATAGAAATTGTTTCTTGTCTTTTCAATGTTTAGGTAAATATTTATATATATATATGCACTTAAATATATAATATATATATATACATGTAAAAGCACAATGTGAAGTTTGGTAAATAAAAAGCAACTTAGCAATGCATAAATTGTACTTGTAATTCTTTTTTCTTTCTTTTATTTGGGCAATTACATTTTTGTAGAGTTTTACAGAGGTGGCAGAGGAAAACATAGTTCAAATATAAAAGAGGATGTGGGGAAATGGAAACTAACAAAGACGGAGTACATGAGTATTAATTATTATGGTATACATACAGTATATACCTTAAATAATAATAACACACAAATATAATTCCAAGGAGTACAAACAAAAATTACAAGGTTGTAATATGCTTTTTGAGTTTAAGGGTTATGGATGTAATGCATACAATAAAACATACATTGTATGTTGTGTTGGTAAAAAAAAGAAAATAAAAGATTTTAAGAACCTTTAAACTCCAGATATGAAGGACAAAAATTTAACACGGCCCTATAATCAATAATACATCAATAAAGGTTTATTTACACAGCAGCAAGACTGGGCAGTTCAAGAACCTAAAGCTCAGTGGCAACCTAAAACAACTACAGGTAGTAAAAGAATAAAGCTCCAGAAATACAGATATTAGGACAAATCCTCAGAGAAATTTAGTGAGCCCCCTACACAGTAAATCAGAGTGAACAAAATAATAAAGTACTGTATTCAACTCGACTCCATACAACATGGAAACTTCCCACTACCCCGCTATATACCAAAAGTAAAGCTTGTCAAAGCAGCTTAATGAGTACAGATGATTTAAATGTTATCAAGGACTCTGGAAAAAGCAAGCTGTGATCCTCAACTTGTACCAGTTTACCTAGCAGCAATACACTAAATATATAATTTCACATCTTTCACTTTTCACAGGATTCCTCATCTTTAAATGTGGTTACTAGGTGAAATCTTAATTAAAACAGGAATTCTCATTAAAATTATACATTTATTCACTGACTTCATTCACTGCAGAATATTGGCCCCAATCTAAGTTATAGGATGATAAAAAGAAAACTGTTACCGGGATTAGAAAAGAAAGTGCCGCTACCGTTACTATAACTGAAGTCAGCAAGTTGAGACCATGCGAATCTGCCAATTAAGGCAATTAGATTTCAGCTGCGTGATTAAGGAGGATCTGTTAAGCTCAATGGTGAGATCATAGCAATTAATTAGCGCGCACCTGCTCTCTGTTCTGTGCTTATTTACAGTCCT
>NC_092868.1:35252051-35308209 GCF_032062135.1 Pyxicephalus adspersus | reverse complement strand
ATTTTTTAGGGGAACAGTGACTTTTAATGCAAGATCGCCAGTAAAAAGCTGTCGGATAAGCGCGGCTCAGTGCGCGAGCTTTTTCCGTTGCTGAATAGCGCGACCGCGTACGATTCCGGATCGCTAATACGAATGCGCGACCGATAATCTGATTTTGCTTGATGAATCAGGGGCCATGACTCAATGAATTTAGCAAATGCCCCTGTTAATTTGCTAAAGGTGTGCCAATCCTAAAAAGAGAAAGTGTTGATGCCACAGTTTATGATATCATAATTATACTTAGCCTATGAGGTGAAAGTACTCCACGTTTGTCCTAATATTAGAAACATTTCAGTGAAAAGAATTTATTTGTGTGAACTTAGATTGATTCATATACACCATAAAGGATCACTTAGTTTAAAGTTCATGCATACTTTAGTATGGAAAAAGGCTTAACTAAGGCTACAGAAAGGTAAAAAAACAAAACATTGTTATTCATATTAGGTTTATCCTTATAATTATCACCATCAGCCACATGACCTTTACTTTTATTCATTGCATTGTATGTTCCCAATATGCTTTAACCATAATTTAGTTATATTAATTCTCTATGCTCTCTATGTTACCTGTGAGTTCTCTAATATCCCCTGAGGAAGCCAAGAGGGCTAAACGTGTCAGGACTTGAGACACGCTCTGTAATTTTTGTGCATAACCTTGATATATTACTCCTTATAGAAAAACTCTGTCTAGGTATCAAGCATTGATTCCCAATATTTGTAGGAATCACCCTATTATTGAAAACAATATATTGTAAAATGTCACCATGTTGTATGCAGGTGACAAACCAATTTTCTACCTCTTTTTTGTATTAAACAGTCAGCTCTGGAGGACTTTGTGTTGGAAGCTGTCCATTTTACAGCAAAAAAGTCCAGAAAGAGAAAGAAATATATGGGTATTCTGCTTTAAACCCAGTGTTTGTCCCAGTGTCATAGTGATGTCCTCTTCTGGACAATAAGTGAGGCATTGGGTGAAAACCATGGAGTTCCATCCAAGGTCAAAGAAAGCACAATAATAGGTATCTAGAGAAAAGTTCCCACTCTGCCTTAAAGTAGTCGCTTCCAATAGAAGAATTTCCTTCTGCTCTAAAGCCCAGGAAACCACCGGTGGATTGGGCTAGACCACAGTAAAATGTATGAAAACACCTAAAGATACACCACCATACCTGAAAAGTTGCTTCCTGTAAGCATGGATGATAGGCCTTTCTGAACCAGAGAAGCTCTGACAGCATTTCAGCAATGGAGTTTGCTCACTCCTTGCTATGTCCTGTTTATCTGTATTTGCCAGTAAGGAAGCCCATCACAGTAATAGACCAATGTAAGTGGGGTGGGGAAAGAAATGGCAAAGCTTGGATACTACCTAGAAAAGTCAGTGCCTTTGCCATTCAGAATTGGTCATTGTTCAGGTGTGATGCCAAGGCAATCAATGTTGCTGCAGGTATTCTCCTACACTTTATTGCTACCAACAGTCCTATACCTGGGTCTTACAGTATACAAACGAGTCTTACAGTATACACAGGTTGGTTCACAAATCTACATGCAAGTTCCAAGTCCATGACTTGACAAAGCAACAGCAGGCCTTCAAACCTTTTTTAAAAAAATGCAATGTCAGGGTCCTAATTTTCTTACATTTTGGCTTACTAAGGCCTTTCACTAAGTACATACTAAATCTGTCCAATAAATGTGATTATTTGACCTATTTTTTTTAGCTGAGTCTTAGTATATTTCAAAATAATCTGTTATTCACTGAATAGTCATACATTGTTAGTATTTCACTGACAGTTGCAATAACTTAATAAAAACAATTACACAGCAATTCCCTCCTTCTTACGGCCATAGGTTTAAACACTGACCAGACCTCAATGAGCTCATCAAACTTCCAGAATCTCTAAAAACAATCACACGTCAGGATCTCCACGTTGTAAACCTGATCTAAAGTTCAACAGGCTGGCCTGGCATGGAGTCATAGCATAGGGACTGTCTAATATAAAGGGCAGAAGGTAGCACCAGTATCAACATCATTGCCAAGCTACAGCTAGCAGTGTTTTAATTGAAGATAACCTGAAGAGTATGAATGTGTATGCAGGGGAACTACAGAATCAACTCATTCCCCTTGCCAAGCAGATACATGAGCAACTAACACAGGACCCAGAAAAACTGAAAGAACAAATTAAAACCGAGCTGGAGAAGATAAAAGAAAAGATCTCCCCATTTGCAGATGAGATGCACAAACAGCTGAGCAACAATGTCAAGGAACTTCAGACTAAACTGGCTCCATATGCAGAAGAGTTCCAAACAAAGCTGGAACAAAATGCCCAAGAACTCAGACAACAGCTGCAGTCTGAGACCAAAGATCTGGAAGCTAGAATCAAAGAAAATGCAGATCACATTCAGGCATCACTGACCACTTATACACAGGAGTTTCAGGTCAAGATAGATGAGAACATGGATCAGCTGAGGAAGCAGGTGAACCCCATTACAGAAAAAGTTAGAGAAAACATTGATCAGCAACTCAAGGAGCTATACAAAAGCCTGACCCCCTATGCACAGGATGTGCAAGATGAGCTCCGAAAACAGATCCAGAACATGGAGTTCCAGATGAGGAAAAATGTGGACCAGCTGGAGAACAGAGCTCTGGAGCTCACGGTAGATCTCAGAGAACAACTCTACCCTTATGCCAATGAGTTAAGAAACAGAGTCAAAGGAGATATGACAAATGTCAAACAGGTGTTGGAACCCTACGTAACCCAGATGAACCAGCAGATTGATGAGAAAATTACAGAATTTAAAACCACACTTACACCAGAAGTAGAAGCTCTCAACAAAGCTCTGGTGGCGAGAGTAGAGAACATGAAAAAGAAGCTGGGAGAGTACACAGTGACCCTGCAAGATCAAGTGGAGTATCTGGAGAAAGATGTCCGTGACAAGATCCATGTATTCATCAACGAGGGTGTAACCACTGAAAACTAAGCTTTCAAAAAGTCAAACATTAAGTAATAGAAATATTACCAACATGGCACTACACCCAAAAAGTGCTGATCATTACATTCATCAAAATCCCATAAATATTGCTATGTATTTTCACTCAAAACATTAACACTCAGCAAAATCTGTAGCCTGCATTTCTAGCAATCCTGATTTCTTACCTCAGTATTATTTGTCTAACTTAATATCTGTAGCTTTTTAAGGGATAGTTTACTGAATTTTTCCCAAATATCCATGATTTAGCATTGTAGTACATTGAAAACCTATGTTTACATTCAACATGTGAATCCCAACATTCTTTAAAGAAATAAATAAAATGAGGAAAGTGAGGAGGAACTTAAGTTGCCAACAATGATGTCTTATTCCCAATATGTCTGGTCTCAGGATGTTTTCTTTCCATAAATTGCATATCTGAACATCAGTGTATGACTTATGCTGAATAAAAAGAACTTTACCAAAGCATAGAAATTGTTTTTTGTCTCTTCAATATTTAGGTAAATATATATATAAATATTTATTTATATACATATGCACATAAATATATAATATATATATATATCTACATGTAAAAACACAATGTGAAGTTTGGTAAATAACAAGCAACTTAGCAATGCATAAATTGTACTTGTAATTCTTTTTTCTTTCTTTTTTTTTGGCAATTACATTTTTGTAGAGTTTTACAGAGGTGGCAGAAGAAAACATTGTTCAAATATAAAAGAGGATGTGGGGAAATGGAAACCAACAAAGACGGAGTACATGAGTATTAATTATTATGGTATACATACAGTATATACCTTAAATAATAATAACACACAAATTTAATTCCAAGGAGTATAAACAAAAATTACAAGGTTGTAGTTTGGTTTTTGAGCCTAAGGGTTATGGATGTAATGCATGCAATAAAACATACTTTGTATGTTGTGTTGGTAAAAAAAGGAAAATAAAAGATTATAAGAACCTTTAAACTCCAGATATGAGGGACAAAAATTTAACACGGCCCTATAATCAATAATACATCAAAAAGGTTTATTTACACAGCAGCAAGCGAAGACTGGGCAGTTCAAGAACCTGAAGCTCAGTGGCAACCTAAAACAGCTACAGGTAGTCAAAGAATAAAGCTCCAAAAATACAGATATTAGGAAAAATCCTCAGAGAAATTCAGTGAGTCCCCTACACAATGGGCCTGGTTTATTAAAGCTATTGATGGCTGGAGAGGATACACTTTCATCAGTGAAGTTGGATGATCCAGCAAACCTGGAATGGATTTTTGCTATTTGCTTGCAAATTTGAACACTGGAACAGATCCATTCCAGGTTTGCTGGATCACTAAGCTTCACAGAACAAAGTGTATCCTCTCTAGCCTTGGAGAGCTTTAATAAATCAGGCCCAGTAAATCAGAGTGCACAAAATTATAAAGTACTGTTTTCAACTAGATTCTATACAACATGGAAACCTCCTACTTCCCTGCTATATACCAAAAATAAAACTTTTTAAAGCAGCTTAACAAGTACAGATGATTTAAATGTTATCAAATACCCCGGAAAAAGCAGCCTGTGATCTACAACTTGTACCAGTTTACCTAGCAGCAATACACTAAATATAATTTCACATCTTTCACTTTTCACAGGATTCCTCATCTTTTAAAAATGTGGTTACTAGGTGAAGTCCTAATTAAAACAGGAATTTTCATTAAAATTATAAATATATTCATTCACTGCAGAATATTGGCCCCAATCTAAGTTATAGGATGATAAAAAGAAAACTGTTACAAGGATTAGAAAAGAAAGTGCAGCTACTGTAACCATAACAGAACTTAGCAAGTTGAGTCCAAAACTGAATTTAACACTTTTTAAAGGATTCCTCATTTTTTATAATTGTGGTTACTGTAATAGAGAGAACTTATGTATACTAAGCATCTTAAAGTGTGTTACTAAAAGCATTATTGGAGACTGCATTTCTTTCCCCTTTCCCCCTCTCCTTTCCTTGCCCCCCTCCCCCCTGTTTTTTCAAGTGTTTTGATAACAAAATGTTTTGACTTCCGAGAAGACATTAAAAAAGTATGTTCAAATAATATGATGTTTGGTATATTGTTACCCAAATGCTATATGCGCTAACTATTTTTATTACTTTTTTCATTGTATGCTGTTGGTTTTTTGGATGTCAAATTTAAAAGTAAAATAATCGTGGGTACTAGGTGAAATTCTAATTAAAACAGGAATTCTCATTAAAATTATAAATGTATTCACTGACTTCATTCACTGCAGAACATTGGTCCCAATCTAAGTTATAGGATGATAAAAGAAAACTGTTACAAGGATTAGAAAAGAGAATGCCCCTACTGTTATCATAACTGAAGTTAGCAAGTCGAGTCCATGACTGAATTTAGCAAATGCCCCTGTGATTTTGCTAAAAGTGTGCCAATCCTAAAAAGAGAAAGTGTTGATGCCAAAGTTTATGATAATATATTACCTGGCCTATGAGGTGAAACTACTTGAAGTTTGTCCTATTATTAGAAACATTTCAGTGAAAAGAATTTATCATTCTGCTATAAACCCAGTGTTTGTCCCAGTGTTGTAATGATGTCCTCTCCAGGGCAATAAGTGAGGCATTGGGTGAGAACTAAGCTGTGTGGTCTAGTTATGATACAATACAATAATAAGTATCTAGGGAAGAGTTCCCACTCTGCTTTAAAGTGGTCACTACCAATAGAAGAATTTCCTTCTGCTCTATAGCCCAGGAAACCACCAGTGGATTGGGCTAGACCACAGTAAAATGTATGAAAACACCTGAGGATACAGCCTCATACCTGAAAAAGTTGCTTCCTGCAAGCATGGATGATAGGCTCTTCTGAACCAGAGAAGCTCTGACAGCATTCCTTATAGTTTGCTCACTCCTTGCTATGTTCTATTTACCTGTATTAGCCGGTAAGGAAGCCCTTCATAGTGATAGACTAATGGAAGTGGGGTGGGATAAAAAAAATGGCAAAGCTTGGATACTACCTAGATAAGTCAGTGCCTTTGCCATTCAGAATTGGTCATTGTTCAGGTGTGAAGGCATTAATGTTGCTACAGGTATTCCCCTACACTTTATTGCTACCGACACTTCAATACCTGGGTCTTACAGTATATACAAGTCAGGTCACAAATCTGCATACATATTCCAGGTGCCTTGCTAAAACAACAGCAGACCTTCAATATTTTCTTACCAAATGCAATGTCAGGGGCCCCATTTTGGCTTACTGATTGATTATTTGACCTAATTTTCTAATAAAACTTTTTTTTAGCTGAGTCTTAATATATTTCACAATAATCTGTCATTCACTGAATAGTCATACATTCTTTGTATTTCACTGTCAGCTGAATAAAAACAATTACACAGCAATTACCTCCTCCTTATGGCCATGGGTTTACACACTGACCAGACCTCAATGAGCTCATCAAACTTCCAGAATCTCTAAAAACAAAGACACGTCAGGATCTCCACGTTGTAAACCTGATCTAAAGTTCAGCAGGCTGGCCTGGCATGGAGTCATAGCAAAGGGACTGTCTAATATAAAGGGCAGAAGGTAGCACCAGTATCAACATCATTGCCAAGCTACAGCTAAGGGGAAAGGAAAGCTAAGCCTCTTACACAGGAGCAGGTAACTTAGTCAATTAGAAATTATTTAGTAGTTGTATTACTCTTTTGTTATTAACATCTAGTTAAATTACTTTAAGACTAGAAACTTTTTAAGGAAGTCTTTTATATAGCCAGGAGTCATTTTGTTATTGTATAAGATATACAAAGTTAATTGTTTGACATTTTTCATTCTTTTTTTATAGAGTTTAATCACTGGGGAGCAGTTGGCTGTCTCTCGACCCATCCAGGCACTCAACATGTTAACGAAAGTTGCAGCACTCGCACTTCTTGTGTGTGCAATCACAGGTCAGTAAAATTAAATTGAAACTAAAATATATTCTTTAACAATTCTGTCTAAGATGGCAACTTCTAGGTATAACATGTCATCTCATGCCATCCATGTTCTTGGAAACAGACTGGGAGTGAAGTGTGCCACATTGTTTCCATAATATGTATACTGGGAAATATGGTAACAATTAGGAGATGATGGGGTTTACTACAAATGCAGGACTTACCCCTTATGGGTGAAGCTAGAAGCATGAGTAGCCCTTTGGAAAGGATCACACCTGTATATGGATAATAATGCATGTATATTTTAGTGGAGATGAAATAGTAAATTGAAAAGATTCTGGAAACTAAAATTTTGAATCAGTTAATCATACCTAAATATTTTATAGTCCTAATATAATTACAATAAGTTTCACATTTAAAGAACATTCATAAAGAGATCTGATAGACAATGGGTTAAATCAAAGATCCATTAGGAATCCTGTGTGAGGGTCCATCATCTGCACCCATTAATACTATCAGTATCCAATAATACTTCTATACTGGCATCTCTTTATAGAAGTAATGTAGGAAAATAAAATGTAATTGGTTGTTACAGGTTACTGTTCTTAGTCCCTGATTTAGGTACCAATATATATATATATATATATATATATATATATATATATATATATATATATATATATATATATATATATATATATATATATATATATCCACAATGTATATGGAGTACAATATGAATACAATATGTAATCTACTGTATGATACAAAATAAAGTTCTCAGGCTAACGATAGGTTCTTTTTTTCTTAGGATCTCATGCAGAGGTGAGCACTGACCAGGTAGCCGATGCTTTCTGGAAATATTTCACCCAGATCACTACTGGCACCAAAGATGCGGTACAGCAGATCCAACAATCTGACATCAGCAAACAGCTAAAGTAAGTGAAATTGATATTAAATCATTGAATATTAGTAAAAGTAATTTGGGCTTTGATATCCTCATCTCTTGAGAAAAAAATGATACAGACATTTCTATGGTCGGGCTTGGGACCTGTCCAAATACACTCACGTATCCCAACTGACAATTATTTTTGCAACAATTATTTTGTTATACCTACTGAACCTGTAAATGACCCCCCCAGAAGAGAATACTTTTATACTTTTATGATCTGCCTGTCTGTCCCAGATCAATAATTTAGAAGGTAATGAAATTTGGCTGGCAGCTACCATTTTCAGAAGACCAAGGATGGCTACCTTCAAATTAAGTATAGAGACAATACTATAATTCCAATATACAGTTAAAGTGTATCCAAAATGTTGTGATAGACAGTAGTGTGGGGCTAGGACACTTTGGTCAGTTTGTATAATTTTGTTTGTGTCTCTTTGTTCTAATAATTGGTCTCTATGACCATTTTGATGGGGGTTGAAATTGGATGAGAAAATCCACGTTTGGGTCGACAGGAAGTGAGGAACATCCATCCCAAAGAGATTGATCTATTAAAGCTCTCCATGACTGGAGAATATAGACTATCATGGGAGAACCTGGATAATCCAGCAGACCTGGAATCGACCTAGTCCAAGACTGAAAACATTTGCCAACTAATATCAAATGAGTTTGAAGAAATTTAGGTTTGCTGATATACCCAGGTTCTCCTGTGATAGTATATCTTTTCCAGTTTTAGAGACATCAGGCCCAATGTGTCCAATGGGACATGGATGGAAAAAAGAAGTTTGTAACCATTTCCTACTCTATAAAAAGGAAGAGGTTTTGGCTTAAGATATATTTCAATTTCCTGAACTTTGGTTTCACTTGAAGTGCTATAGGCTTATCTAAAGGATTGCTATAGGCTACTATACAATGCAACAACATTTGGTTTATCTTTTGTTTGCTTTTGTCTTTACAAATACTTCAATTTATGTTTTTATGAAATTTACTTTAATACAGTTAATGAAAGAAATGAATATAGATAATTACAACTATGAAATAGGGAACAAATGTTGATTCTGGTAATTGTGGTGTCTGATTCTTATTCTTTCTCCCGCAGTGTTTTAATTGAAGATAACCTGAAGAGTATGAATGTGTATGCAGGGGAACTACAGAATCAACTCATTCCCCTTGCCAAGCAGATACATGAGCAACTAACACAGGACCCAGAAAAACTGAAAGAACAAATTAAAACTGAGCTGGAGAAGATAAAAGAAAAGATCTCCCCATTTGCAGATGAGATGCACAAACAGCTGAGCAACAATTTCAAGGAACTTCAGACTAAACTGGCTCCATAGGCAGAAGAGTTCCAAACAAAGCTGGAACAAAATGCCCAAGAACTCAGACAACATCTGCAGTCTGTGACCAAAGATCTGGAAGCTAGAATCAAAGAAAATGCAGATCACATTCAGGCATCACTGACCACTTATACACAGGAGTTTCAGGTCAAGATAGATGAGAACATGGATCAGCTGAGGAAGCAGGTGAACCCCATTACAGAAAAAGTTAGAGAAAACATTGATCAGCAACTCAAGGAGCTATACAAAAGCCTGACCCCCTATGCACAGGATGTGCAAGATGAGCTCCGAAAACAGATCCAGAACATGGAGTTCCAGATGAGGAAAAATGTGGACCAGCTGGAGAACAGAGCTCTGGAGCTCACGGTAGATCTCAGAGAACAACTCTACCCTTATGCCAATGAGTTAAGAAACAGAGTCAAAGTAGATATGACAAATGTCAAACAGCTGTTGGAACCCTACGTAACCCAGATGAACCAGCAGATTGAAGAGAAAATTACAGAATTTAAAACCACAATTACACCAGAAGTAGAAGCTCTCAACAAAGCTCTGGTGGCAAGAGTAGAGAACATGAAAAAGAAGCTGGGAGAGTACACAGTGACCCTGCAAGATCAAGTGGAGTATCTGGAGAAAGATGTCCGTGACAAGATCCATGTATTCATCAACGAGGGTGTTACCACTGAAAACTAAGCTTTCAAAAAGTCAAACATAGAGTGATAGAAATATTACCAACATGGCACTACACCCAAAAAGTGCTGATCATTACATTCATCAAAATCCCACAAATATTGCTATGTATTTTCACTCAAAACATTAACACTCAGCAAAATCTGTAGCCTGCATTTCTAGAAATCCTGATTTCTTACCTCAGTATTATTTGTCTAACTCAATATCTGTAGCTTTTCAAGGGATAGTATACAGAATTTTCCCAAAATTCCATGATTAAGCATAGTAGTACAATGAAAACCTATGTTTACATTCAACTTGTGAGTCCCAACATTCTTTAAAGTAATAGATGAAATGATGAAAGTGAGGAGGAACTTAAGTTGCCAACAATGATGTCTTATTCCCATTATGTCTGGGCTCCAGGATGTTTTCTTTCCATACATCACGTATATGAACATCGGTGTACGACTTATGCTGAATAAAAAGAACTTTAACAAAGCATAGACATTGTTTCTTGTCTCTTCAATGTTTAGGTAAATATATATATATATATATATATATATATATATATTTTTTTTTTGTTTTTTAAATATATATTTATATATATATGCACATAAGCATATAATATATATATATATATATCTACATGTAAAAGCACAATGTGAAGTTTGGTAAATAAAAAGCAACTTAGGAGCAAATAAATTGTAGTTATAATTATTTTTTCCTTTCTTTTATTAGTAAATACATTTTTGTGGAGTTTTACAGAGGTGACAGAGGAAAACATAGTTTAAAGATGAAGCGGGATGTGAGGAAATGGAATCCAACAAAGACAGAGTACATGAGTTTTAACCACCTGGGCGTTTCACTGATGTCTAGATTCTGTACCAAAAGCGGTACACTGTTTTTCATGAAATTTTTTTTTTAAATTGTAGACTTGTAACTTACAGAAATATGTCCGAACAAGGGCTCAGTAGATATCATGATTTGAAACACACAATCATGTAAAAAAAAAAAATTGACTTTTAAAAAAATTAAATAAAAAACACAAAAATCAGCTTAAACAAGAATACATAAATAAATCAAAAATACTGAAAATGCAATAATTAGGTATACTGTATAGTAATATTTTTTTCTAAAACACCTCCCTAGTGTGGTAAATTTTAAAACAGAGTCAACGTGGTTGCACCAGAGTGCACATGGTTGCACCTAGTAGCAGCTAACCATACGATTTTAAACTGCACATATGAAACAGACCTTAATCAAAGAGCCTTAATCCTGCATTTAAACTTTGTGAATTAGGCCTAAATGCCATAGTAAAGGGCAATCTTAATGATGGTAAGTTGTTGACAGTGGCAGGATAACTAAGAGGCTTCCTTATGATCTTAGGAAATTGTTAGCAATGTTTAGGGCCACCAATGCGGCAGTTTCAGAGAGCTTAGTGGAATATCTCCCATATGCCTGCCACTGTTTATATATTTCTAGCGGCAGAATCACCTCTGTGGCATTGCCCTAGTGTATTTATGAAATTCTTAAAGGCACTATAAAGTTTTTATCAAACCAATGTTGACACCAGTATATTAATTTTTTTTGCCTTTTTTAGTATCAATTTAAAAAATCCTAATAGCAATTACATTATGATTTGAAATTATTTAGTTCTTTTGTATGAATCAACAAACAGTTTCATATATATTTGATATATAGAACACCTTGTTTTACATGGTATAGCATAAATCACCTTAGGTATATAATACTCCTTGTATTACATAATAAAACATGGGTCAAATCATAGCTGTCTATAAACACATTAAAAGTTATGTGAGGTCAAATATTAGACAGTGCCACGACAAATGATGACATGTTTCGCAGAACATTATCTGCTTCATCAGACCAAGGTACCTAGCAGTTGGTTAAAAAAGATTAAATCATAACAATAGTAGTTTCATGTACAGTGGGGTATGTAGGACATCACATAAAAAATTGAAGATATAAATCTCTTTTTCGTTCTCTTTTCTGGTTTTTATTTATATGGACCAAAGATAGATATGGTATGCCCAGCAATTATATATCCCTTAAAGCTTTCAAAGGGGAATCAATAGAGTACTTTCAAAGTTTTTAGGTACTTTACCCATAACCAGTTTTTGTCCTGCTTTAAAATCAGATATTCTTTTAACAGCTAGTAGTAAGTACAGCCCTAATGTGTGCATTAGAAGCTGATTCACTAAAGGAGTTCACAATCTTCACATAATAAATTATGTGAATATTTACTTCAATCATCAAATCAAGTCAAAAGTAAATTCCTTTTTTCTTTTTTTTATCTGCAGATGAAAGGTTATATAAAGTGAACTGAACTTTTCTTAATTTTTTTATTACTTTTTAAGGTCAGGTTATCTTTTAGGAGATATTATTATAGAAAATTATAAACTTCTATGGTTTTGTTACATCTTTTTTATATTTATTATAATTTATAATCATCCAAGTTTTTGAATATCTCTCTGCAATGAAGCATTCTTACTGTAGGTGGCAAACATGTACAAGGCTACCAGACCCGTGCAGTTTTTTTGTATTTATACAGCAGAAATAGTACTGTAATGTTATAATGGCAATACTTAATAATGTGTGTCAAGCTAATGACATATTAATAACAGCAACCATTTATACTAAAATTGTTGATGTAATGCAGATAAAGAAAAGTAATTTCTGTAAGCTGTGTGATATCACAATTAATCATGTGTATCATTGTTTTACATTGTATATAAATGTTAGAAACATTTGTGTTTTTTTCATCAAGTTCTTTAGGCTTCTGTTATTGTTAAAGCTGCTCTAGCATCAGATGTATGTTCATGTTTCATGCATGCAGGCTAATTAACATGTAAGCATACTAAATTAGGTATGTATTACTTCTTAAAGAGATATACTGCCTGCACGTATCTTCCATATTTTTAGAGGGCCAGTTTTATCTTCAATCAAGCATTAGCCAGGTCAACATCTACTGCCTTGATTTAAAGATTCTCTCTGATACATGTCTATCAGTGAATTTCTGTAGTGTAATGTTTCTTAAATTAGTCTCCACAGACCCTTGAGTACATTGGTATCTCTCAGGTAGTACCCCTGCAGAATATGCACAATACGAAGGATCTTGCCCCAGATAAACTAGTTGAACGTACTATGGGCATCTTTGGTCATGTGATGTTTAAGGGCTGCCTTTGAATGAAGGTTTTTTGATATACCATTTCTTTAAATAGTATCATTAGAGGAATTTGCAGTTATAGCAGAAGTAAAATTAACATTAAAAAAATGTAAGTAGCAGGACAGAAATGACCCTTTTGCAAAAAATAAACTTGCCTGTCCTTGCTCCATCGCAGGCACCGCCATCTTCACTTGGTTTCAGCTCTTTAGTCATCTTGATTGGGCAAGCCAGAATAATGCAATGCCTGCACGTGGGAGGGGTCCTATTGTTTATATGTTTCAGTTTCCCTAGCACTTACAGAGCTACAAATATAAAACAAAATAATTATTAGCACAAAAAATTGTGTAGGGGTACAAGAGTACTGTAATATGTAAAAGGGTATAATAAAATGCAGTGGATAATTTACATTGTTTGATAATGGACAATCTCATGTTCAGATACCTAATGCAGCCACAGACTATGAAATGTTTTTAAAAGATTAGTGTAAGGTCCTGGTCCAGGAATAGTACCTGTCAAACTAACGCCTCACTCTTCACCTATAGAAATACCCTGCTAAGCTTAAGGAGGCTAGTTGCACCGTCCCAGCACACGGTTGCCCTGGGACGTTTGTGTGCAAAGGATGCTATCTTGGGAAGGACTGACAGAGGACTAAGAGCCTAAAGATAATGCATCACCAAGATTCCAGCAGTGACAAGTAAAGAATAAAGAGCTAGGTCATACACAGGTAATCTGTCCACCAGACAAGATATTCAAGCGTGAAACAAAGGCAGAGTCGGAGTCACCGGAAAAAAGGTCAGTCCAGCCAGCATACAACCACTGGGTCAGAAACAGGCAATATCAGTAAGATTAAATCTTATGAATTCACACACAAGCAGCAAGTCAGCCTAGTTTAACGCTATAACAGGCACTGTTGACGGTTAGCAGACAGGCTATAAACCCCGTCAGGAATTAACAGCTCCTAAAAACACCTTCAGCAGTGCACAGCCACAGAGTGTACACTGGGGATGCCGAGAAAGTACATCTTAGGCTGCACAGCTAAAGAGAAGCAGGAGATGCCCCTATTTCCTTGTTTTCTTTGCTGCTGAAAGTGACATCGCTGGACAGAATAAATGGGAAGAGATACTGCAGTGGAGCACAGCACAGGATTAGATACAGTTAGATGTTAAATTGTTAAAAACATCAAATCTAATGCACATCTAATAAAATCAAGGGAGTTCTGATCAACACTTGTGATATAATGATTGCAAATGCCTGTTCTTTGCTCGGTTAAGAGCCACAAACTCTGCCCCCTCTTCTCCAATCTAACAGGTAACATGAAATAACAGGGGGAGTTCTCTTACAATCAGCAGCAGATGGGAACAGCTTTTTCTTTTTTTAGTTTCAATAAGTTTTTATTTGAATTTTCAAGAATTAACAAAACAAACAAAAATAAATATAAACATTAAAGGAAAAAGAAAAAGTATCCCCGAAAGACTTCCTCCCCCACCCTTATCCCTCCTTCTTCTGTCCGCCACAGCAGCTTTTTGTTAATTATAATATACAGAGGGGAACACTCACATTGTCTATTGTCTTTTATAGGGAGAATTTCCTGCTGATTTCAATCAGCTTGTAAAGCAGAGGGGGTCGAGGGCATGGGGCAGGGTTTGCAGCACTTAATCACATTGATCAACAGGTGCATTGCAATATTAACCTCCCTAGTGGTAACCCTGAGTCACACTTCAAAAAAGTTGCTAAAAGCGGTAACCCTGAGTCACACTCGGGGTAGGTAAACCTATGGAAGTAATAGTAAATACAGCCTTACCTGATCCGCCGCCCATCACGGCAATCTCCGTCTTCTTCCTTCTTCTTCCGGCCGGCTTCTGCACCCGATGAGTCACCGGGGAGTTCCCGGTGACATTGTTGCATGTGTACGTTGCCGGCGGGGCGGGAAATTCAAAATCCATTTGTATTGCATTCAATACAAAATAATTGTATTGAATTCAATACATTGGATTTATATGTGAAAAAGCAGTACATTGTTTTCAAGAACATTTATTTTACAATATATATATTAGTATGAGTATAATATGTATTTAAAAAAAAAAAAATATATATTAAAATAAAAATATAAAAATATATAATAAATATAATTTATTAATGTATTATTTTTACATGATTTTGTGTTTCAACCTTTATTATACTCATACTGTTATAATATACTGTAAAATAAAGTTTCATGAAAAACAATGTACTGCTTTTAGACATATAAAACCGGAAAGAAATGAACCGCTAGGGAGGTTAAAAGACATATAAAAAATGAATCTATCAGCAACCAGTCTATGACCATTTTATTTAACCCTGGGATACAAGTTGTAAAAAAGAGTAATAATTAGTATACAAAGAGAAAAAGTAGAAAAGAAAATTGTGATACTGATAAGTTTATACTAACAAAGACGAAATCAGACCTCTACTAGCAATCTATGTTACTATGTTTTAAATTCAATAATATGTACATTGGTATTGTAATGTTTTGTTTAATAATGGTATGCACAATTTACTACTATCAAATTGGCTCATTAAACATAAATCAATAAACATTGTCATCAAAAAAGAGTTTGAAACCGAACCACAAGTCAACAGAAATCTAAGTCAATCTAAGTAAAACTATAGTTTGTTTATGTACTGTATGACTTGGGAAATGAAGCATAGCAGCATCAGCAGAAGGTAGAGTTTAGTTAACTATAGTTCACATGAAACAGTTTCTCATTTACCAGTACATAAAACTCCCATCTAATACAAATACATTCACTTGATTTCAACAGCAAGAAAAAGAAGCTTGCTTTAAAGACTCTAAATAGTTCAGCCACACAGTAAATTGTATTAGTTCATGGATCCTCATTTGTATTGTATTAGTTCATGGATCCTCAATGTTGTGACTGGACTCTTTGTATAATATGTCTTTGTTACCAGTAATTAAAATGAGTGGGTCCTAATGTGTGTATTAAAGAGGGCCCATAGGAACCATTTCTTTGCCACACTACCAGGAACATACAACTAATGTGTCCAGTCCAGAATGTTGTGATTTTGAACAGCTAACAACTGAGCCACTATATTTGCTTGTTAATATAGCCATACTGAAGATAAATTACCAGAATTATCATTTTCTATGATGCGATAAGAATCAAAATGATTCCAACTTTAGGAACCAATGTTAACAGAGACAAAATTATACCACACGTATGTGCCATATTAACAAATGGATATTAATACCCAGAACAATTTTAAAAAATCAGATGGTTTTTAATTTATAATATTCCTGGGGCTAATAAGCAAGTTAATTAGGAAGTATGGTACTGCAATGGGGGACATATATGAAATCCACACAAAATCACATCCTAATGATAGGACTGCTGGGAACCTGTTTATAGAAAAGAGGTTGGGCTATCAAAGTCCTCAAATTCTTTGCTCTTGACTCTTATTTTTAGCAGTAAATCTTTAATGTTTCTGTCCAAAAGTTTGTAGATAGCAAACTTTGAGGTGCAGGGTAGTAAGTAATCCAGAAAAATAATTATCTTAAACAATGAGATGGACATTCAATGAAGCTAAACAATTTTTTAACAGTTTTAAAAGCACACCTTTACAGTACTCATCCATGGTAAAGAAAGATGAATCCTTTGCCTCTCCCTGTAATCTTCTACAGATGACTCCTAATACTCAGCAATGAGACAAAGAGAAAAGAACCCAGATTTTAAACAGCAAATTGATGGACCATATTGTTTTTTGGCTGGGTGCTAACCAGCCCAGTCAACATCGAGACTCTCTTTTAAATTGGCAGTAAAAATCACCAGGAAAAGTGGTTAAAAGACTTCAAAATCAAATTCCAACATTTTTTCTATATTGTGAATAATATGATTTAAACATTTAGAAAATATTTTCAAATATTGTAGGCATTGCCGACGAAATGTCCCAATGTAGTTGTGAATTGGCAGGTAATGATACCCTTGAAGAAAAAGTTTAGGGGCAAATAAAATGACCTTGAGGAAAACAAATTTCCCTGCACTGCCAAGGTTCAGCATACACAAGGGACACTGTTTGTAGTCAGTGTGTATCCACATGTTGTACCCACATTATGTACATCTGAGTGCATTGAAAAAACAAATGTTTAGTTACCTGGTAATCATTTAGTTTAAATGTTAAAAACCCATAACATTATTAGGGCAACTATGATCTAAAAGGGGGAGAAATATTGGAGCTGCCACTAGTGACATTACCATCTGAAAATGATTGACTGTTCAGCCAACCTAATGGCCTAATTACTTTCTAAGTCACTTACATACGGTAGTTAATCAAACAGGAATTTGCTGTTCATATGATTGGTTACCTTAAGTGAATATTCACACATTTTAAATTAAGATTAGCAATTCCTTTAGTAAATCACCTTGATTATCTTTTTAGATCCCAGTGGCATACATCAAGCATTAAATCCACTTAACCACTCTGTTTATCATGTGGGCAATGCATTTTTGTTAATCCTATGTACCATAAAAGCTACAGAATAATAAAATAGGTTTTCTTTAAAGGGTCACAAAGTCACTTTGTTTTGTATAGATCACAAAAAATAAAATGCATTTACCAGGACTCTTAGATCATCAAACTTTCAACCAAACATGAAAATAGCATTGTTTTGAAAAAAGAGAAGCATCAGGGACTCGACGCAGCAATGTGAGCTGAAGTTCAGGTAGCTGGCTCAAAATACAGGCAGACAATATATATATAACAGTAAAAAACCCACCATTATCTTCACACTGAAAGATCAACTGAAGCAATAAACAGCAATACCAGGTGAGAAATATTATCATGGGCATTACTAAACTAACTAATGCTGCAGATTAAATTAGGAAGTTTTGTTTCAACTTTTATATGTTTAATTTGCAATTATTTATTACAAATTACAAGGCAGACATTTCCTCCCTGTTAAAATTCAAACTCAGAAGTCCTTGGAAGTATCCTTTAACTTCATTGTCTGCAATAGCAGTGATAGACAATGGAGTTACTCTAATACTGTAGAATATGCTGTTCCCTTAGCAAAGTAAGTGATAGCCAATTATGACTTGGACACACAATTGTGCAAGGGGAATTCAAAAATAATATTTTTTTCTAGCACAGATTAGTAAACTCAGTGAACTGTACCTCTGCAAAGTGAACAGTCTCTATTTCTATCAGCACCATTAGTTATCTATTCTGTAAAGGGCTGTGTAGAAGTAAAATATTTATAAAAAAACATGTACATTTTGCAATATATTCTTGCAATGGACCTGATTTATTAAAGCTCTCCAAGACTGGAGAAGATAGACTATCATGGGAGAACCTGGGTCATCCAGCAAACCTGCAATTGATTTCCAAATTTGTTATTTGGCAAATGTTTTTAATTTTGAACCAGATCCATTGCAGGTTTGCTGAATCACCCAGGTTTTCCTATGATATACTATCTTCTCCAGTCATAGGGAGCTTTAATAAATCAGGTCCACTATATTCAAGGTCTTTCTGGTGCAAAAAAATGTTCAGTAGCTAAACAGAGTCACAGGTTCCATAGTCTGCCATTGTCTGTAATAATGTTACATTGCAATAGAAAATTAATCATGTTGAGTAATGATCCACAGTTGCGGACTCTTGGCTCTGTAGTTCTCTGTTATGACTATTACTAGTGATGACAATCATTTCTTCCTGTTTACCTCTACAGATTTTACATTGAAGATGTTGGCGAAAATGATATTTATTGTACTTGTGCTAACCATCACAGGTCAGTAAACAAAAACTCCATAAATCTTAGAGAACAACAACACCCTTTTTATTTATTTATTTTTATCATCGTAATGTTGTGCTTTGATTATTTGTATATTTTTTATTATTAATATATTAGCAATATTACAATAGCATAGAGTGTATGTCTAGCCAAAAGCCTTGTTGGCTTTTTACTGCTTTATAGGGCTCTGTGACATTAAGGATAAGTCAACACTAACTTTAATTTTAAACCCCCATAAATGCCTATATAGCTTTTAAAAGCTTTAATAAGACTTTTAAACTAAGATATGTGGTAAAGAAGAGTTATAATTTTGAAAACATCTAAAAATGCCTCAAAAAGGCTAACAGGGCATTTGGAGTGTGTTTTTTTTTTCACATTTGGAAGGTGTTTTAGGCATTTTATCTTTTTTCTAATGCTGCAGGATGCTTTTCTTTACAGACTGGCCTATTGAAATGAATAGGAATTTCAAACATGGGCATTTAAATGCTCAGATTAAATGCTCAGATTAACAGTCCATGTAATCTTAAATATTTATCAGTATTCTTATTAGCCACCGTGAGTAAAAAGAAACACAACAGTAGGTTTCCCCACATTTTATTTAAAGCTGCAAAGCAGTCCAATATATTCTACACCTGGCATTTGGTAGAATGGTAACATGGTGCCTGTAATACCTCTCTAGGGCATGAGCTATATCATCTTCCCTGATACAACAAAAAAAAAATACAATTTCAGGGTAATTGTTCACAGCAGAACTGCAGCAATGCAGCACTGTCAATAAGTATGTAAACTCCCCATATCTCTAGTTTTCACTGAAACTAATCAGGGCAGTTCTGAAATTTAATTCTATACAGGTGCTTGTATGCAGAGATTCATGACTTGAAATATGCCATTTATAAACACGTTAACAAGCTTTTGCAAGCATTTCTAAATGTAACAGATATCCTATGATGAACTATGACTAGTTTAAGCCATGGGCAAAATAATTCAAGCACAGTAAAAACCCCATGCAGTCCAAAAACTTGAAAGCCCCCTAAACAATAGATCTATGCAGTGCATTATTAAATGTGTGTTATTGCATGTAATGCTATGTGTTCATTAAGGAAGCTTATTCAAGATAATACATTTGTGATGACAGAAAGAAAAGGTAATCCTGCAGCTGGGGCACGAATATTAATAAAAATTTACAGAGGTTGTAAGTCTTTTTTATTTAATTTTTTTAAGGAAAACATAAATAGATGATACAGGAACATACAATCACATACAGAAGTCGAAGAAATAAAGTTTTACATTCATTCACAATAGTTCTAATAAAGGAAAAATGCAGTTAAGTCGGATTGTAATGGCCGGGGGGGGGGGGGGGATCACTAGCTAACAATTGGTAGTCTTTTCATTGCATTCTGTTCACCCAAAGGTCATTTCCATTTACGTCTTGTCCTAGTAATGTCACAGTTAGTTGAGTCAACTTAATTAAATTTCAGTGTACTGTAGGTTGGCTATTTAGGAAATGGTTTATCTTATGTAACAATAATGGCTCCTTATTTTAGGGCTAAAAGCTGAAGTTGCCAACAATAAATTGGTTAAGTCATTCCTGGATTACAGCACCCAAGCGAGCAGTGCTACCAAGACCAGTGCATCAGTGGCTGCCCTGTTTGACTTAATCAAACAATTGAGGTAAGCTGGAACTAAAACTTTGAATGGTTAGATAAAAGCGTAGGGGGAATGTTGTTTTACAAGTATGGCACAAGTAAGCATTTAGTGTAATGAAAATTGAACAGAATATTTACAAAATATTTAAGCCCCATACTAAGTAACTTCCTGAGTCTCCCTCCCCATTTTCAAAAGTTCCAACATTGCAAAAGTCAAGATCTTTATTTCAGGGTCTGGTACAGAGGTACCCTCCCATTGATGGTAGCCCTGCTTGTGTGGCAGTGAATTTATTTCTATTTAGTTGTGCATGGAGTGGATAGAGGCTCAAGTAAAAAAATTTTTAATTTGGAAATCATTAAATCAAATTCTTGCAACTAAATTGTAACTAAAGAAAATACAGCTTCAAGCTTTCCAACAAACCTAATGTTATTTAACAAGATCAGCTCGAAAATACTTTGAAAATAGACATCCTACAGACATTGTCACTTTTTTCTGTGCACATTAATTTGCATCAGAATACCATTGACAAAGGAATGAGTGCTGTACACACAGCTATGTTGTGTTCCATGGAGAGGGGGGACAGGTGAGTACACTGCTGTACACATGTCAGATTTTTGACCTAGACAAGCACTAGCGTTCATCTGATGTGTGTACATAGCTTAACCTTGAGACTTGCAAAATAAATTACAATGCTGAACTCACAATGCTGATGTCTGATTGGGTGGAACTGCCTGTAGCAGATTTATAACATCTCACAAAGTCCCTATAAAAGCTATCCTGTTGCTGTATGTTGTAAATATATTCATACAGCTAGTAAAAGTTCCGATTTACCTAAACTGCACTCTATTCACCTGTCCACTTAATAAACATAAAAGGAAGTCCTTTAACAATCTTTTTTTTTTTACACTTACTAGTGATCTATTGGAAAAGAATATGAAAGCTCTTGACATAGAAAGCCTACAGAAAACAACTCCTATGTTTGCCAATAGCATCAACAATCAATTGACCTATGATAAAGTCCAGCAACCAGTGCTAGAGGAGAAGAGCCAACTGTTAACACCAGCCTTGGAAGTCAACAACTTGTTCAATGCAATCTCGGACGAGCTTTTGGTCAAACTTACTCTTTATTTTGAGGATTTACAATCTAAAGTTGAAAAAAATGCTCTGGCAGTTAGTAAAAAGCTGGAAAGTCTAACCCTAGACTTAAACGCAAGGTTGATAACAAGTACTGGCAGCGTGCAGTTGTCCCTTAATCTACAAAACCTTGAAAGTACAATTCTCGCTAACCTTGAGGAGCTAAGGGTCAATCTAAACACATATAGTGACAGGGTGACAGAGAAGTTAGGCCAGCAGTCTTTGCTGTTCGTGAGGAATTTGTCTGGCTATAGAGTTGATATGCAAGAAAGCTTGAGAAAAACATTTGAAGGAATATGTGTTCAAATAAAAAACGTTGTTGAACAAATGCAGATCACATTCGTTGTCAAGGCATCACAACTAAAGGAGAAAGTAAGCTTGTTTAAAACTTCTGTTATCGGAAAAACATATTTAGATGCCAGTGATGCCATGAAGACAACATATGCCTGCTTGACTGACATGAGTCTGAAGACTTTACTGCTGAAAGAAGCAGTCACCCTATATGGAGAAATCCTCAAAAAGGCTCTCATAGGGGGATTGGAAGACATGAAGAAAATGATGTTAGATTCAGCAAGGATTCTGGACAAAAATATCCCGGAAAAAATCAGTGCCTCCTTAACATTACCCTTTTCATAAGCGAATTTTGCTTCAATAAATTGTGTAATCTGAAAACAAAGAAACAAAATTGCATAATAAAAGCACAGGTAACTAATTAATGGTTTTTCACTAAAGTATATCTACTATACATTTATAATTTACACTCTAGTATTAGGCTGATTTTTTCACACGCAATGTATAACTACAAAGAGTAAAAAATGTAATTCTTATTTAAAAATAAAGCATATACAAAGAAAGAAAAAAGACAAGCATGTATGGTGATGTATATATGTATATCGATAAAGACGTAACCCATATATTTGATAAAGAGTATAGTAAAACAGAGAAAGCACTGGATGACCAAGCAAAATTTTTAATTTCAATCTTGCTGCGAATCGGGCCTTTCTCGCTTACAGAACATGTAAGCGAGAACGGCCTTGTGATTCGCTGAGTCATGTTCTCAATTAATTCTATTGACAGTTTATCTGGAGTTCGCCTGCAATCACAACTGATTGGAGGCACCCGCGTGCCTCCAATCAGCTGTGACTGCAGGTTTGCACAGTCACTGGGCTGTACTTATCATTGATAAGTACAGTGACTGTGAGAACTGAACTCAGATGAACTCTCAATAGAGAAACTCCACTGAGAGTTTATCTGGAGTTCGTCTGCAGTCACAGTTGATTGACCACAGGTTGCCACGCTCCCTGGGCTGTACTTATTAATGATAATGTAATTCCCGAAATCGGTTCGCCGAATTTCTTGGACCCATCCGAAGTTCGGGGAAACTTTCAGGAGAATGTCAGAGACATTCACGCTCATCTGTATTGGTTACAATGTAAGATAAACAAACTACTGATAAGTAAAGCAGTCCCCCAAGGACTGATACCTAATATTCAAAATCGATTGTAATGAATCTTTAATCAAACTTACCTTAATATTTAATCATAGGGGCAAGATTCCCCCTATTTAAAGCTAAACATTCCTTGGGTGAATCTCAGTAAATCCTGCAATGAGAATGAATGTCTTTTAAATACGAAATGTTCAGCTTTTTCTCCTCCAGTATACTGGTATTTGACAATGCACCATTTACTACAGAGTTCCAAGGAGTATAGATAATGAAGTGTGCTCTAAGGCTGCTCCTATTAGAGTAAATAAAGCAAAGTACTATTAAAAAACATGGGAAGCTGGGCAAGGGGTACAAGCACCACAGCAAAGAAAAATGTAAGAAAACTATTGCAGGGAAAGAGTCTTTTAGAGTGCAACATTAAAAATACATAATCCTTTAATTACCATGCTTAGGAGGTGACCTCAGGATATTGTAGTTTTTCTGAATATAAAAAATATGTCTCTTCAACCTCCCCCAAAAAAATAATATATAAAAAAAACAAGTTTGTTGGAATCTCCCTAACAAGAGGGCCTGTAAGTTGAAGACCCCTGTTATATGAAAACAGATGCTGATTAAATTCTGCAGTAATACATTTTGCTAAGCTCAGTTTGTTTGAGGCTAGAAAATGGGAGAAAAACACATCTTTAAATATTAGGAATGTTAAAACATGAATCTGGGCCATAGTAAAATGTACCCCAAATAAAGACATGGCTAGTTATTCAGAAAAGAAACATGTAATATCATTGGAGAAGGTTAGTAAACTGATTAGTGGAACCGGATACGTTTCGAGACTTGTTTTTTAGTTTAGGTGATTTTTTTTTGCAATCTTAAAACATTTCCTTCTAGTGAGATGTAAATAATTATTCATAATAAATCCAGATACTTTTACCACTAGAACCCTCACAACCAAGCAGACAAACATATAAAGTTAAACTCCAGGTTATAGTCAAATGAATCACTTGCTTACCTTGCAGCCGGTGCTCTCCTCTACTCATTTCTGGTGCTGCCAGTTGGGCAGCAAAAAAAAAACTGGAGGAGCCTTCTTATGGATAGAAGGAATCAAGTTGAACAAAAAAAAATTGTTTCATATTATTTTTATTCCGCTAGACAAAATAAGCCACTACCAGGAAAAAATAAGAAATACCCTTGACCTTAATGAAATAGACCTTATAGAAAAAGGTAAGGAACACGTGAGAGAACGATAAAAGGAAAGAAAATGGGGGACCAAAAATAAACATGGGTTAACAACAACCTAATAAGATGGCTTAAAATGTTGTTGGCAGATCTGCTATCTTTTAAATTGTTGGACTTAGTTATTTGGGGTAAAAAGATAATTCACAAAAGGAGGAAATTAGACATTTACAAAGGTTATAAGGGGTGATATTGTGCACAGATATAATAATCTGATTTACTGTAATGCATATTAATATATGATATATGCCCAATAATTGGGCAGCTACAGTGACAATACAAATTCCACCAATATACCTAAAATGATTTTCATCAAGCCCACTTATTTATTGATTGAAATTCAAGAAACATGGCATTTTTTTACCATATGCCAAGTCATTTTGAAATATTTTTCAATAGGAAAAAGAAAAAAGGCAGAGTTACCAAGCTGGACAGTTTTCATTGTAACATTTATTACACAACAGCTGGACTTGAGGTTTAAATGAAAGATCATTCCACCATCCAGTGATTATAGAGGGAATTGCAGATTGTTCTTTTATGTACATCAGTACTAAAGAATTAAAAAAAAATGAGAGAACTCAGAGAACCTCTAAAACTCTTTATGTAAATATCACATCCCTGCTTATATAAATCCATGTTATATGCACAGGTAAAGATTAGGAAGAATGATATTTAGCTGTCCTAAGAGTTTAGAGGACGGCCAAGTCATGTGTGAATCTCCAAACACAAACATCGCCCTAAGACAGGGGTCTGCAACCTGCGGCTCCGGAGCCGCATGCGGCTCTTCAGCCTCCTTGTTGTGGCTCCCTTCGGCTGCCGCGGGGAGATCTCTGATGGGGGATCCCCTTCCTCCCAAGACACTGCGGAGGAGCGGGATTCCCTATCCGGTGTTCTAATGAAAAAAATCTACCAGTGAAATAAATCTACCACGGGGCGTGTACAAATGGGTGTGTACAATGACATCCCCCTCCTTTGAACCCCAATTCCTCTGGAATGGGGAGATGTACAAAACCAAAAATGTAGGTGCAAGTGGGGGACACCTGTGACTAACACCTCCTAAAATTTAATTGTTAGGCTATCATCAGAACATAAAGAACTCTGCCCATCAAAAAAATCTACCCTGTTACGTTAGAAGCCTCCAGCTTCTAATGTAACAGGATGATACGTTAGAAGCTGGAGGCTTCTAGGGGCATAGTTCAGTGTTTAATTTATTTCAAAGTAGGCCTACACATGCACACTTGTTGTAACAGGTAAAATTAAAAAAATATTAAAACTTTTAAAAGTTTATAAACTGTGTTATGTTTTGCGGCTCCAGACTATTTTTCTTTAGTGGAAGAGGAGGCAAAATGGCTCTTTTGATAGTAAAGGTTGCTGACCCCTGCCCTAAGACATGTTTAGGCCATTGGAACAGTGTACAGGAGGAACGTTACTGACTCCTCTGGGTGCCAGATAATTAGATTCCCAGATGAGTCTCAGACAATGTTGTCTGCCAAAAATTCACAGACATTAATATGATTTCAAAAACCACTAAATGGGTCATCAGCCATTTTCTCCTAAAAAATTGTAAAGTGTATGTAGGGGTTGCAAGTAGGTGGGTTTTACATCCCTAGTGGATCTTGGATTTGACTTGCATGTGCAAAAGTTAATCAAAGCTATTTTTATTGTAATTTTATTTTCAAATAAACTAATTTCAAATAATTTTAAAAGCAAATTATTTGTTGAATTGTTTCTGGCTATATTTATTTTAAGCATATATGGATCATTTTATGGTGTAATAAAATTTGAAAATGTTGTTTATTTGCATTTGTAAGAAATGTTCATAGTGTATTTCTTTAAAATCCCAACAAAAAAAACAGATCTGCGGGGACAATACCTTATACTGGTAGGTAAACTCCTAAACACAGACATAACATTCTGCACTTATAATGCACAAAATGCCCCTTCTCCCATTTTGTCAACATTCTTCTCACCCACCAAAAAAGGGGTCCTTCTAATTTTAGGTGATTTGCATCTGCTACCTAATCCCAATCTGAATAAATGTTCCCCAATACTACTTCTAAATCTGACATAAATTCTTCTTTTCTACTCTTCTTTTGAATAGTTTAAGACTAAGAGGTACTTAGAGGTAATATCATCTGATTTCCAAAGATTTTACTGACTATTCTCACCATTAATCTTCTCATTTATAAATTGTCCATATTTTTGTAAACCATTGCTTTCCTTCAGATTATGTCTCTTTCCACCCTAATGGTCCCCTGTCTGATCACAACCATAGTTTGGTTACTTGTTTCTGTATTCTTTCTAAACCATCAAGCTAACTTTGCTTTAAACAAACCAGTTCTAATTTTTTTTTTTAATGATCCAATATTAGTACCTCCAATCTACTTAAGATATTAGTTCAGATATTACTTTTTCAATCCATATCAGTGCCATTTTAATTAGACACCAAATAAAATAATGTCTTTTTTAAACAAAGTTGCTTGTGCGTGCTCTGACAAATCTATGCTCTTGTCGCTCAACACGTACAAAGCTTTTGACACACTGGACCTGATTTAATAAAGCTCTCCAAGACTGGAGGAGATAGACTATCATGGGGGAATATGGGTGACCAAGCAAACATAGAAAAGATCTAGTCCTGGATTGAAAATGTTTGACAATGTTTACTAGAGTCTATATTCTCCAGTCTTGAAAGGCTTTAATAAATCAGGCCTATTATCTTGGTAATTTCTTAATCCAGTCAAGTTAAACTGGGGTTGGAGAACACTTTTTAATATATAATAATGTTTCAGTAACTGACAAATATTATGGCTTTAATATACCAAAATATATTGGACCAAATATTATGGTCTAAGCAATTTGTCTTTTAACCTTTCTAGCGGTAAAAAAAAAGTTGCTAAAAGTGGTAACCCCGAGTCACACTCGGGGTAGGCAAACTTATTGGAAGTAATAGTAAATACAGCCTTACCTGCATTCAAACTTATTTATATTTATACTAGTCACTCATACTCATACTACTCGCTAGGGAGGTTAAGCCACTAGAAACTCATTTTAAAATGTTAGGCAATCAAGGGACAGGAGAATAATAAACTACTACTGTTCATGGGTAATTTCCTTCTTTATATTACCTCCCTGCATTATTCATAACCAAATCTATTCTTTTTGCTTTTACATTTCACCCAGATACCAGGCTTGTGGATCAATCATTTTAAATCAGTTATGCTAAATGGCTCTCTAAAAATCAGTACAAACAAACTTCTCCTTCAGCCAAAGTATTTGTTTCACAATTTTATAGGCAGATATGTAATCACAACCCCCATGAAGCTCTATATAAAAACACCTGTATACCTTCCTTGGGTGTTAGAATCATACCTAAATCTCCTAATTTGGTTCTTACACTTGAAAAATCCAATAAAGTAATGGCCCTATGGACCCCAAAGTAGCAAATTAGGGTTTACAACAGTATAACCCAAGTCTATATAAACCTTCACAAAAATAAATGGGAAGTGCACCTACATAAACCCAAACTTCATACTTGCTTGCTCACTAAATGGACCAGGTCCCATCTAGAAGTCTTTCAACTTTATGGAAATAAAATCTGTACCCAAGAACCTCTAATAAATGAGAAATGATCTGCTATCTTCTGGTATTCCCCATGATACATTTTTGAAGGGTTGGTTGTCTTAATCCAAATCCTGACACAGCATCAATGTCTATATTTCCCTTTAAGTTATGACAGGTGTCGACAACTGCATGGGACATGACCTTCCTTCTATTTTTCTGTATTTCCCAATAATACTCCCACCACCAAACCCCTCCCTTATTTTTCCTTTCACATCCCTTCCCTTTTTTTTCTTTTCTTGTAACCTACCTTCTTTGTCTCACTTACTTCTTTTTTGGCCTACTGGTATTTTAAATATTACATTTTTGCTATGATTTTTATGATAGCGCTATCATAAATATTTTTACATTTGGACAATGTGTCCTCCATAAACTGCACTGTTGTCTTAAAATTGTATTTGTAAATACATACGTGCATATACACTTGCACTCAGTGTTTTTTCTGGCTTTTAAACTCTGTACCTATGCTTGTTATACTATTTTCCTCCTCAGCAGAGAAAATTGTACTATGACACTTCAGTATAATATTATCTATCCAATATCCAATGTTATTCTCATCCAGCCCCAGCTTGGGAATGTACACACCTCAAGACCTGTTTCTTTATGTCTATGTGATAACCCCTGATTGACCAGTTTTTGTGCTCTATCCTCATAGCACCTATTTATTTGCTTCTGCCTATATGCATTATTCTTTCAGAGAATAGAAGACATCTGTATAAAATAAACACAGTCGCAGCAGAATAGTAAACATCAGAAAGAAAAAGGAAGCACTGCCTCTCACACACTCTATCAGTACTGGCTTTTCTAGATCAACATCATTTGCCTATAAACCACCCTAGTAAATCCCTTCATATGAATCTCTAACTGATATGACAGGAAAACAAATGGAGAAAGAGGAGAGGACAGATGGGCAGACATGGATTGAATAGTTTGTTAGACAGGAAACGTGGTGGGCTTAAGATACTGCCTAAGGCTTCCAATGTGGAAATCACAGTGTGGAGGTTAACAGAACTAATCACTTTCAGCAAAGAAGGCTTTTTACAAATGTTCAAAATGAAAGTTAGGCTGGAGTTTAGCTCTACAGTTGATAGTTATGGGTTTTTTGTATTAAAAATATAGCCAGTAATACTTTGGAAAACAAATGTCAACAACATACTGGATATTTTAAAAGTAGTCTTACATTAAGGAGGCAAAGGACTGTTAACCAGTATTCTCTGTGGTCTCTGCAGTTGACCTTTCCCCAATACTGAATTTCCTCGCCTTGTGGTATTATTGTAAGGGCAGCCATCTTGGCAGGGACATGATTTTGTTTCTTGTTAGAAAGACAGTGGACAGCACAGATGTGACATTACTTTACTGCACTCTAAATCTTGTAAAACTAGTAGAGATTGTGATGCTAGTAGAGATGCAAAATAATTAAATTTTGTATGCAAATATAAATTGCACTGACTTGAAATGGCCAATAAAACTTTGTAGCTACAGAATATAGTTGGCCCATTTTCAAGTCTGTGCTATTTGCATACAAAAGTCAAATTTATTGCATCTCATTGACCTGTCTAAAGATTAGCAGTTTCTCACTGTTGTTAAAGGAGTTAATATAGCTAAATTTTTGTTGACACTTCTAGAGAAGAAAGTACAAATATTCATTACAAAGAAGTAAAAAAGTTATGATGCCTACAATTTATAAACATAACATAATTGTAAATTCGATGTAGAATTGTAAAGTAGATGAAAGTCTAATGTGGTAAAAAGTAAAATTGTGAAAAAGAAAAACTATTAAATTCTTTCTTCAAATAATCAGTTTGTCACGTCAGCAGTTTATAACACACAAGGCAGCAGGCTATGGGGCAATGAGGATGGCGGACTTTATTCTGGATGAGTTCATTCTGTATAGTTGGAGGTCCTACACTGCACATTGGACTTTACTGTTGGTTTATTTGCAACTGTCTTGCAGACAGGATGAAAATAGTTGATAGCAAAGGTATTGACATCAATCAGCTGTCAACTTTACCCTCTTTCTGAATGTTTATACACAAATGAACAAACCGCCATGTGACAATATCACAATATCACTCAATGCCCCTGTTCACACTAATGCTTTTATTAATAATTTAACACAAGTGCAAGTGAATAAAAGTTCACAAAGGAAATTCATTGTCAGAATTCAAAGGACTGCACTCATACTCATTACATTTTAAAGACTATTGCATTCATATCTGGAAAAACCTATCTCTTGGTGTGTTATTTATGTTTCAATCCAAACATATGATTTAGAGATCTTTTCTCAAACAGGCCTGCTTGAGAGGTTGCTAAAAGAATACTTGAAGCAGTGACCAGTGGCGGATTGCTCACCAGCCTGACAGTGGCTGCATAGCTCAAATACTAATGCCATATGGAACAATCTTTAAGTAAGGTCCAGTTACAGGCCTTTTCTTAGATCTCATGTTCCCAGTGGGGACGTTCCCTGCAAACGTATCTCGTGGCCTTTTGACGTTATTTCTACTGTTGAGTAATCCTGAATTTAGGCCGGGAATAAAAGCTTCTCATTTTTGTAGGTTGGCTAAGTCTAATGTCTGCCGAGCTAATTACTAGTACACAATCATTGGGCTACCCTTAGTAACCCTACCACCTCGGGCTCCTTCTATGCATTAGACTCCTGGAGAGCCATGAAACTTGTGCATTTTTTGCAATCGCATTTCCCAGAAAGTGTTTTTTCAAGACACCTTTTGAAGTTATGTGTACAGAGAAGGGGGCTTTAGACATGCTTTGTCAGCTCTATATGGTCTATCAACTATCTCTCATAGTTTGGTTTTAAGGGACTTTTAGAAAAAGTTACATGTGATTACACAAAAGTTTACTGATTCAGTGTTCCAGATGACCCAGCCTTCCTTCTGCTACATCATGACAATATTCCTTTGAAATCATACCGTAGGTCGTAGGTTCATTTGTTAAAGGGTACTTAAGCTTGCATACCTTTAGTATGGAGATATGTCTTCAACACCAGTGATTGGTATGTGGTTTTATAGAGTAAACCATATTATGCGTATGGAAGATCTCACCTCTAGCTTATGCTGTACATAGGAAAAGTTTTTGGCCACATGGTACTATTGGCTGGAGTTCTTAAACTTTCTGGAGCATATTTGTTACCTGGACCTTACCTCTTAACAATATCCCAGGCCATCAACTGGAAGACTCTAGACTGGACAATGGGACATAGGATTATCGTGGTTAGTAATGCTGTGATGTTTCTTCCCTGTATAGTATTTTGTAGAATGCTTATGCTCTGTATTCAGATTGTTCAAGTTTATCTCTAACTTCTTTGGACTTTTGACTCTCTATGTGTTAGTTATGATTTTGAATGTGATATGCTTACAGTTGTGTTATGTTTTTGTTACTTTTTTGTTCTAGTATATTTGTACTTGTTTTTTCTTTTTTTCAACAAATAATTTATAAATACTAATGCCATATAGCAAATCAGTAGTGAGAATCCTGTAAATCCACAAATTATCTACTGATAAAACATGGTTAATTTACTAATGAAATATAGGCTGTTTACATAGAATATGGATATCTCACTTAGCTTAGTGAATGAGAAGCTTTGCTGACTTCCATCATTGCTGACAGTCCAATCATGTGCAGTTTCACTACTAGGCATCAAATACCTTTAGCAAGTTAAATAATCTTTTGCTGAACATAAAAGGACTTTCACTAGCCAATCAACACAAAAATGCTATAGATATAAGATTATATAAGGATATAAGGGTTTGATATCACAGCCTATTACAATTAATTTCATCAACAAAAAACCCTTCAGTATTATGGAAAAATGAAAAGGAGCACCCAACTGTTTTCCAGAGTTTCAACTTTTTTCTGCCTCCCTCCTTGTAGAATGACATCAGGTCTACAATCAGAAAGTGGGAATGTTTGAGGCGTGGGAGATATATAGCTAATCATACTTCAGGGGATACACATATAATTTTTTAAAGACTTTTGGAGTTCAGGTACACTTTAAAGTAACATTTTATATTTATATAAAAAGGTCTACCTACAAACTACATAATAGATATTGTGGGATATTTTCTGGAGAATATAAAAATGTCCTTAATTATAAAAATAAGGGGGTTTGTAAAAAGAATGGGGTTAGTTCAGTTCAGGGGTTTGGAGGGAGTGGGGGGGAAGTAGCACACGTGCCCACTCTTATTTTACAAAGAAATTCTTTGTTGGTCCGCGGTTCTGGCCGGTCTGCCCTCCCATGGGGTCAGGAAAAGGACCCCGCTGGGGGGGCTCACCGGGCAGAGCCGCGGACCACGTCTACCGTATGGAATTGCAGGCTCAGGGTAGTGGGCAGGTTGTCTCTCTCAACACAACCTGCCCACTCTCCCATCGCAGGCTCAGACCTGTGATGGGAGAGTGGGCAGGTTCTGGCATCATGACGTCACTCTGGGGGAAGTTTCTTCCCCTTTCAGTGACATATAGGGAGGGGTGTAGTGGGGCGGGCACATCATGGATAGTACCGTCCCCCCTCTTCTTTTTTTACGACTATACTCCTGGTTTAGTTACTATACCATAGCCACCAAACTTTTGTTTTCTTCAGTGCTGACTTATTTCTTTAGCATATATATGAGGTGAAGATATCCCCATGAAAACGTCACTGTATATTGGATAGTTAGTTTTAGATTTTAATGTAGTATGTTGTTATTCACATGTTACTAAATGTTGTTATTAAATATAACCTTAGCAATATAATATTACTATGTAGGTTTCTGAATTACCAAAGCGTGCTGTTGGTAAATGGTTCATGTTTATATTGTAATGTTCTGGTAAACATCAAGTTGTGGAAAACCTATATAGGTAATTCATATCTTCATAAATGTAACAGAGCACAACACAATCTTTGGACAACTTGCTCTATGACCTCTTTCTCCATTACACGTACACTCAGACAGTGCGTAAATAATGATGATGTAGGAGCAGCGGTGTACATCACATTTATTGCCTAATTGTGGTTGATTAGCAGCATGCATTACAGGAGAAATGATATTTGTAAATTTTCTTCTAGATCTGGTGTGCTGACAATGCGTTAGGTAGGGTCACTTTGCTCACTCAACAGATGAAGAGGCGTCACCAGGTAGACTGTTTTTACAACGTTCTATATAAAAGTGACCTAGAGAGAATGAGTGACTGTCTTTATGGATCTATCACAAAGGTGACTACAGAAGACATTTTTACATACATAATTAGTGGATTAGCAGATTTACACAATCTGGGTAAGATTTTACTTTATACTCTATGTATTGTATATCTAAAAATGCCTAATTTTGTATTTATAAAAAAGCACCTATTGATTTGTTGGAAACTTTACATTTGTATAATCAAACATTACATTTTAGATTTTAGAATGACTTAAAATGAAGTGTTACATGTGCCTAAAAGGGCTTCCGTGAAAAGGAAATGTAAAGTTTATGGAATTTCACTACTAACCAAATGAATAATAAAAGTTATGTTTATTTTAGAAGTTACTGATGTATCAGAAGAAACTGGGCTAATTTATACAGGTAGTACATAGGAAAATATAGAATAGGTGTAACCTGCAGCAATCAGTAAGGATTTTTTAAATGAAATGTGTTTTTATTGGCTGTTTTATTTGATTGAATTCAGAACTTAAACTTTGTTGTTAGTGCTGCCCTCCAAAAAGGACCAAAATGCATTTGAGCAAAAAATGGTATACGGTCCTTAATTTAGACCGCTACAGTTAATCATAGCACAAATATTTACAATTCCATAATGTTTAAAGGTAGGTACATAGTTAATAATAAATATAAAAATGAATAGAATAATAAAAAAAATCAATCACAGTCATATATTTACTATTCTGTGGATTCTGTCCATTTTTACATATACTCCACAAGGTAGGACTATTTACCCTTTCTGAAGGATTTAATGGTGCACATAAATTTTAGAGGTTGTAGCCATGTTGGCATAATCTAACTGGCACCTATAGTATTCAGTGCTGCTATTTGGATGAACTTTTGGCTCAGCTAAGCATTCATGTTTAAGTGAAGAGAGTAATGCTGCCTTTATTAAAGTAATCATTTAATACAAATTCCAATTTACTTCCCCTACGAAGCGTAATGAGTTATTGAATTGCTTGGTTTGGAAAGAAGCATTTCACTTGAGAATTATAGTAATAATTTGTCAGTTTATGGCAAAAATATTACCTTTGATGTTGTAGAAGACATTTTGGAAGCCTTCTTTATACTGCTCAGCATCACTTTCATGCATCTTCCCACTCAGGCTCAGCCATGGAAAACAGGTTGTATCATAGTTGATTTAGTGAAAAAAAAGACTAATAACTATAGCATAAAGCTTTACACGTTTTTTGCATGCACCATGTAGTGTAGAGCTCAGCTCTGTGTGAAGTGGTGCCACATGGGATAGAGTCAGCCATCAGCAACAATGTAACTCCTGTGCATGTGCAAGAATTACATTACCAGTGGTTAGCCAATGGTTGAAGAGCATTTCTGTAGAGCCAGAAGAGACTTGGAAAAGATGGTGGCTTCTGGGGATCCTGGACCTGTCATAGCTGCATGGTGCTTGCACACAGGTAAGCCTGTAACATAACTGGCAGGTATGCTGGGAATATTGATAATGGTAAAAACTCACCACCCACCAACGAGTACAATTTCACTTCAATTGTAAGGTAATCATCTTATTTTGTTTGAAAAATCTCCTAGATTAAGACATGGACAGACGAGTAAAGAATTTCATTATCACACTCCTAAGTGCACAGCCTTACTTGCAGGAACATTAAACTTCATGTTCTATTTAATCACCAATGTTCCAATCTGTCCAGATTCTTATTTAATACATGTCTAACCCACTGAGTTTAAATGATTCTACATTAGCACCATCAGCAAAAAGTGGCCACATTATTTTGTATGCCAATCGTTAGGTCATTAATAAAAAGAATGAAAGAAAATGAGCTAGAAAAGAAAAAGCCCAAAGCGCCTGCTCTATTTGGAATCTGTATAGTATGCAATTTCATTTCTGTATTCTGAATAGATGTTTACCAATATGCGTACAATTTTCTTACTCTATGATACTTTAGGCTGAACTAAACTCTTACTTTAAAAAATTGCGACCAAGCAGGTCCTCAATTGCAGAGAGGGACAGGCATTGTACCTTTTGCAATAGAATACCCTTACATGCCTGATCACAATTTTTTTCTGTAATGGATGCCGCCATCTTTATCTGCTCCTCTTCAAAGTTGCTGAACTTCGGCCGTCTTGATTAGGGGGCCTGGAAGATGTAACTTGTGTGCATGTGCCTCCCATGCATATGTGGTATACACGGCATATCCCAGCATCCTACACTGAGCTGCACATGCTCTTTTTTTTAAAAAAAAGTAGAAAACAGGTAGGTAAATTTTATTGTGGAAGGCACAATGCCTGTTCCATCTGCAATAAGCAGCCTGTCTGATCGTGAACTATAGTTCTGCATTAAGGTAAACAGTATTAAAAGCTTTCTCATGTAGAATTTCTCCAAATACATTATACCTATAGCATTTCTGACATCCACAGCTAAATTTACTTAACTGATTAGGTTAGTTGGACATTGCCTGTCCTTCCCATACACATTCTGAATATTGTTAGTAAGATAATTGTCTACTGAAAAATGTCTATTGTAAACCTACAGTATATCTGCAGATAATTTACACACAGCAGAAGTCAAGCTTACTGGCTTCTTTATTTCTGGGTTCTAACGTTCAACCTTAAAGCACATCTATAAGATGAAAATAAAATATTGTATCTGTATAATTTCATCACATCAAAGTAAAGGCTCATGTCTGGCTGTGGCCCTCCTTCTCCTTCCCGTGCTGATTTTCTGTCTCCCCTAAACCATGGTAGTGTTGTTGTGTTCAGACAAGCTCTTCTTCCTCGATTAACAAGTCATCAAAAGGAGTTTTATTTTCCAGACATAAAGATTAAGTTCTAGAAAACCCACTATACAGAAATCAATTAGGACATCACCTTCCCCCAAGATTGCAACATAAAATAGACTTTAATCATCCCAAAATATTAAAGTTTCCTGAAACTGACACTTCCATTCCACACAACTTTTAGGAACTAATGAGGTTGAAGTATCTGAGCTGACAAAACATGGGCTCCTTGATTATTTGTTTGGCGCTTTTGTTACGTTCTCCACTTCCACCAACTTCACTTCTACCCAGGAAGCCTCTTTGGATTCCCTTATGAGATCTGTGCAATCAGAGCCAACAAGCTCAACAAATACAACTTAATTTTGTCAGTACTGGATCTCAGTATTGAAAAATCCAGCACATTGAATACAAGTAGTCCCCGAGTTAAGGACATCCGACATACGGACAACTCCTAGATACGAACGGAGCTTCCCTGCTTCTTCCTGTGCAGGATAGAGGCTTGATACGGGGGCGGTTTGCATGACTTGCAGAGGAAATCTTTTGCTAAACACAACTGAGCAACATCTTGTAACTCTTTAATGACCAAGTCAAACTCTGCAGCTGTTTCTTTTCGCATATCAAAGCACAGCTTGCTCCAGAAGGTAATAAATGTCTAGGCTTCATAAATTTTTTTTTTTTTGCTTTGTTTGTGAGTGAGGATTTTATACAGTAACTGACACCAGACTGCCAAATAATATGTTGAGACAAACATCTGTCCTTATTGCATTTATTAAAATAGTGTACCTGTTCCGACTTACATACAAATTCAACTTAAGAACAAACCTACAGTTCCTATCTCGTATGTAACCCAGAGACTACCTGTACATATCCGTCAAACCAACTTGACAGTGGTAATACATGTGGACAATTCTGAAGCAGTATTATATTTATGTAATAACATTCCATTTTACTCCAGGGGTGGAAAAATTATTATTGATTAAAATATTCATATATTGTGCATTGTACATTTGTGAGTGATATATAGCTTGCTTTCATTTTCAATGTACTTTTCTCTCACGTAATGTTTTTGTGTTTTGTTTTTTTACATTCTAGGTTCATTTTAGACTGAAAAAATAGACAAAATGGCAAACAAAGGAGTCATATGGCTGCTGATAATCTCATCTGTAACAGGTAGGTGGATATGCAATTTTCATGTGGTAAGTCTTTCCTTTAAATGGGTAGGATAGTTGGTTGTAAAAGGTAGTTTTAGTAAAAGGTAGGCACAGAGGTATGCCAGAACCTTTTCCTACCTATACCACCTCATCCTCCTTTTCACACTGTACACTAAAACACACTGACACCTGCGAGTGTGGTGAATTTGGCTATATAGTAATTTATTAATTAAACACTTTTACTTTAAATAACTCAAACTGAACTCCCGCATCTCCACACTGAAGTTAACACCACTTAACTCTCCATTAAGCAGTTTTTGGAGACCCAATACCAAAGATAGCTCTCCACACTCCATCACTTTGACACCCATCTACACAACCCCCCTTTCCTCGAAGACCTTACACCGCCTTTCCATAACCCTCCCAATCCGTTGCAAACCACAGGGTGGGAGGGTGGGAATCTATTCTTTCAACTGGCAAGTTTTTTAGACCTCACCCTCCTTTTCCCCTTATTTTATTTACATCCCTCCCTTTGGTTTCTTTAACTACCTATCCTAGCACCTTTCTTCCATCAGACCACTCACCCCCCTTTTCCACATGACCTTCTGGCCTTCCCCCTCACTCATGCTGACCCGCGCCTATCTCCCCTGTTGCAGGCTTCCTGGGCCTCACTTTTCAGGCAGAATAAAATGAAAAAGTAATCAGTACTCATTAAAAATATATATAAATTGCGTATCTTTAAAATCCTGATACCTTCCAATGTGCCTACCACAATAATTTTACATCATCATTTTAGACAATACAGGGTTATCCACATATCTCTAGGCTGTTCAGTATAGCAGACTCTACGTGTTTTGCACAGTGCACTTCATCAGGGATGAGAGGTATTCTGAAGTTTGCAAAAACGTTTTTCCCTGGAAGTATGCAGTGTTATATCACTTATAATTGACAAAATAAAGGATCCCGCCCAATGTGATTGGGTGATCCAGCAAACCTAGAATGGATTTCTTAAAAGTTATTTGCTATTTGTTAGCAAATGTTTTAAATATTGGTCCAGATCTATTAAAGGTTTGTTGGACCACCCAGGTTCATTGATGAAAGTATATCCTCTGCAGCCTTGGAGAGCTTTAAAAAATCAGGCCCAGTGTGTGAGAGACAGTACTTTGAGACAAAACTCCCCATGCCCCTTCTGAAGTTTCCTATGCTGATGTCATGGTGTTCATTTTACAGAGTTCTGCTAAACTTACAGTCAGGGGAGTAACTAAAGCAATGACTGCACAGAAAAAATACAAAGGTGTTAAGGTTTAAAGCTGCATACACACATGCAATTATAGTAGTTGTAAAAGATCTTTCACGATCCTTTCCAACGACTATTATTGCACGATTCATGAACGAGTGCTGTACATACAACACCGTTCTGCTCTATGCAGAGGGGAAGGGGAGAGTGACAGAGCGGCACCCCGCTGCGCGCTCTCCCTCTTAACTTGCATTATGATCATTGGTCGTTCATCGTCTGTGGATCTGCCAGGACGGTCGTTTGGACGATGAACGGCGCGCGTTGTACACACTTCACATTCTCGTCTGATATTGGCCCTGGGACGATTATCGGGCGAGAACCACTGGAAGTGTGTACATAGCTTAAGATTTATTGTGCTGTCAGCAGTAGCAGAGAAGAACTGATAACAAAGATTACTGAAAAACTGTTTGGGAGACTAATGCAGCACTGAGGGATGGCTTGCCCAGAGTTCAGTGTAACACATGAGAGAAGGTTATTCTGATATTAGTAAATAGGAGAGATAAAGGATTGCCTGCATGCCCTGAGTATAAGAAACAATGTATGAAACTAGAGATAAAGAGAGTGATTGAGCTGTGAAAGCAGTAGAGGAATTAATATAATCGAATGTGAGTCTCATTCTAATATCTTTGTTTTTGGACAGTCTGCCAATCTGATCAGTCTCACAATGGATTCTGGAATTATTTAAACCATGGATGGAATCTTCAGGACAACTCTGTGAGACAGGAGAGGTGAGTGACAGTAAAAAACCCTTAGACAAATATAATGATTTACTTCAAATAAGTTTTTTTTGGCAGAATTCAAAATAGACATCATCAGCGCTTCACACAGTTTTAAAAGACAATTATTAGAATAATTCCAATATACTGATAATACTTATGTATAATATGTGGAACAGCTCCTTTAAAAGTGAACTTTTATTCCTTACATATTTAAGAAGACCAATTTTAGGTAATGAGATGATAGAGGATATACAAATCTGTTATGTCTGAAAATGAACCTGTGCTTTGTCTATCGAGTTTGATGACCAGTATATGGGCACAAAAGCCCTAGATTTAGATATACAGAAAGTCATTCATGTCATGTTATTCTGTTATTTCATAATTTTTCAGAACAAGTAAAGTAGATGTAAACCCTAACTAAATCACATTTGGTTTGTTAAAGCACTGTGTATAACCACCTGAGCTTGTTTTTACTATTTGGTTTAATTTCTTTGTTGAGCTGATCTCCTGTATTCTCTTTGTGGTCACATCCTGACTTCATACATGGATTCCACCAACTGCTGCATGTATTTTCTCGGGATGTGATTTGCAATGGTACAAAAATGGACCATGTCCATTCAGCCTGCGTTGGCACATCTGCTTGTTCCCTTCTCAGGTGTGCACATAGAAAGGTATCAGTACAGGAGAACATGAGAACATCAGTTACTGCTATTGTACTTAAACATGAACCTTCATACCAGGATTTACAAATATTGCTTTATTACAAACTGAACATTTCTTTTGAAATCACCTTTACATATCAAAGCTTTTATGATATTTTATTGATTGATTTGTTTTAGATACATTTTAATATGTAATTTAATTATTTATCTATACAGTGGAATAAAAAACAGCTTTCAAAATGGAGTAAGTTTTGTGGGTAAATTATTTGGGCCCCTGAAGACAAACTTCCAAAAGCAAATGTCTGACGACTCTGAGGGACTACGCCGACTTATACGCAGGGAGCTTCAGGAGATCCAAAGGAAGATCTATCCTTACATGGATGAAGCCCACCAAAGGATAAGCAAGAATCTTGAAAAGTTACAAAGTCGTTTGTTGCCTTACAGTGAGGAGCTGAAATTTCAGGTGAGAAAGGGAGCTCAAGATCTCAAATCACAGCTTGGCTTATACAAGGAAGAAGCGAGTAAAGGAGTAACACATGACATTGCTGAGAGCATTAAAGAGCAAATCATTCTACATACCATGAATGTAAGGCAAACTTTGTATCCACTGACAGAGAGACTTTTAGCAGAGATCCATCATGCAGCTGAAGAGCTTCATGGAAACCTATCTCCTCATACTCTGACTTCTCAGGAAAAATTAACCCTGCATGTACAAGAATTATCTAATAAATTATCTCAAAATGCAAAGGAGTTACACAGGAAAATCCACAAAAACCTGGATGACTTAAAGGAAAACCTGGTGTCCTATCCTCAGCAACTAAGGGAAAGGTTTCCTGAGACTCAACCGGCTAAGCCTGTTGGCCCATACGTAGAGGAAATTGCAGCTCAGGTACATAAAGAAGTGGAGGAGTTTAATAGGAATACTCAACTTCAGATTGAACACTTTACTAGGACAATTCATACTGAAATGGAAGAGCTGAACTACAGACTGTCCCCTGCTTCTTCCAATTTACAGGACACTGCGACTTCAATACAGGAAGTGCAAGAGAAACTGGAATCCTTATGGAAGGATATATCCCAAAACTTATAAAGGGGAAGTGTGATTACATTCATTGGTAATGATTGCAATATGTTTACTATATTATGGTTGTTTTGAAGCGGATTCACACTGGTAAAGTGGAACATCAGGAAAATACCTAATTAAATATATGTGAACTGGTTTACGTGCTGAAGCAATTGAATTATAAATTAGTACGATTAGTACTCTTACAATTTGTAGAGCCCTTCCAAGCTAAATGGCTAAACAGATGACACCATTATAGCCTGAAGCTGTTTATTGAGCAATTATTTGTTACCACATTTGATGTCTCATTACCTAATAGAAGAAACGGGGAACTGTAAATTTTAAAACAGAATAGGGGTGCTGCTTGACCTTCTGTTGTGGTAGAGATGGGTAAATCATATGAATTGTCATGTGCTTTATCAGTTTATTCAGCTACTTTTCCTACAGTTCTACTTTAAATGAAAGCACTTACTTTAAAACGTCTGGGCCTCATGTAAAAATGATCTGATATTTTTTTTTTATACGTTTGTCTCCTGTTTTAGACTTTTATTCTCTTATGCAACCATAAGCTCATATACCTTTGTGATGTTGAACTGTAAATGAGGTTTTACATTTTATGCTTGGAATTCAAACTGATAAATAATTACCGTATTTTTCGGACCATAAGACGCACTGGACCATAAGACGCACCAGTTTTTTAGAGAAGGGAAATGAAGAAAAAAAAGATTCTGAAACAAATAGTGTCCTAAAATATTTTATGTGCATTAAAAACCAACATCACAGTCATAAACACATGTAATAAACCCTGTAAAGTAAACAGCAGCATTTAGAACCATTATTAACAAAGTCAGCAAAAGACAAAATTACTGTAAAACACAATAACGAGAGACTTCAGTAATAAAATAGAATAAAGTTGAAGATTTACGGTAAAGGTTCTGCTCGTTTTATGAGAACCCCAAGAACTCCTCATTGCTAGAGTCAGAATCTAGAAAGCTCAGTTCCTCACAGTGCAGTGACGTAATGCCCCTTTAATTCTGCTTTTATAACAAAAGACATTAACCTCCTGGGCGTTACACTGAGGTCTGGATTTCTGTACCAAAAGCGTTACAGTTTTTCATGAATTTTTTTTTTTTTTTACATTTTAGACCTGTAAGTTACAGAAATATGTCCGAACAAGGGTCTAGTAGATATCATGAATATAAAAAAATGTTTGAAACACGCAATCATGTAAAAAAAAAAAAATGTACTTTTAATAAAATCCTATCCTATTTTCTTTTTTGCATAGAAATTTTTGTTTGTATTGTGGGCTTGTAATTCTTAGGATTAACTCCCGGGTATGATAATTATATTTATTTATTATATTAAAATCATAAATTATAATATAATACATAGATATAAATAATAATTTAAAACAATAATGAAATAATAGACAACAATGTAATCTAAAAATAAAATTAAAAATGTACGGTACTTTTATTTTTATGTTGTATGGTGTTTTTGTACTGTAAAAACCATTTAGAAGCAGATTACATTGTAATATGCCTTTAAATTTTCCTCACATCACTGGAAGATGACTCATCCTCCGAGTGCTGTGAGGGGGGGGGTTCCCTGCTCACACAGAGACACAGGCACAGCTGCAGCTGCTGGTATCCATGGAGAGATGCATAGCATAATGTAGGATTTCTGCATCTCACTACAGATACCAGCAAGCAGAGCTGCGGACACTGGGTGAGTATTTCCTTTCAGTTGTAATAAGATTGCAATATAACATTTGTTTACATTGTGTTTGTGTGCTGTGAGTGATCTTCAGCACGCTATTCAGGGAACACAGCATGACTTTGTCAGCCAATCATGCTGAGAGTGGGAGGACTCTGGGAGCAAGATACAGGAGACAGTCACTCTGGCCAGGGACAGGACAGCAGCTGGGAAGGATACATTTTGATACATTTGGACAATAAGACGCAGGGACTTTTTCCCCCCACTTCTGGGGGAAAAAAAGTGCGTCTTATGGTCCGAAAAATACGGTACATTTTAAAAGCTATAAACTATTTTTTAAAAAGCACAACGTGAGCATTAAAAAGAATAAAATACATGTTTTACAGCATTACTAATATATATGTTTGCTAAATTGAGTAATTTCATGTACTGGAGTACCTCCACACTGAAAGGTGCAAGGGCTGGAAAGTTACCAATGGATGGCCAGTATTGGTATAATTACACTTTTGTCATGTTAAGGTGCGTACACACTTCCAATTTTTATCGTTCCAATCGAACGACGAACGATCGATTGGGCAAAAAATCGTTCGTAAAAAAGTAACCAACGACGCCGACGAACGAGGAAAGTCGCTGGAAATGAACGACCGGACCGGCGGATCGGATGACGATCGTTGAACATTGTTCGTGTGTACGGTCGTTCGTTGATCGTCCATGGTCAGAGCATGCGTGATGAACGAACGTCCGTTCACTTTCCTGTCGTGCACATAGTTCCTCTATCGCTTAAACGATCGTATCTATTGTGTGTACAATATCTACGAACGATCGTGTCGTTACCTCTATGTGCAGGATCGGTGCTATACGATCGTTCGTGTATATCGTGCAGGGACGTTCGTCGTTCGTTTTCCGACGATAATAATTGGAAGTGTGTACGTAGCTTTACTGCTACATCACAAAAATGCTAAGCTTTATGTGGAGCCTGGTGATGGTAAGTGAGAGTACCAATGTGTACCAAAGAAATGATGGGCTCTCCTTTATGACCACTACAGCTTCACCTCTATGTGTAATAAATATATAGTGACTGTCTTTTTGAAGGTGCATGTTGCAGACCTGTTATTTAATATTTCTTCTCTATTTGGTAAGTTTCTGGCAAACAGCCAAACACCAACACTAAGGTGCCACCAACTAAATCTTCATTGGAAAATGTAGTGGAAGCCTAATATGGATGAGAGACAATATCTAAGCTAGTGACTACATATTGTACCCCACACCCTCAAACTAAACAACCCATTCAACTCTTAGACCATTGTCCTCTCACATTTGCATCCAGATTACCAACATCCTAACAAAAGCTTTCCACTAACGAGATAAAACACTGCACACATGCTCAAACATTTAGTAAATGTGAATTTTTAACATATAATATTATTGAACAGTATTGTACGTACCTAAGTAGCACCTAAAGTTTAATCTATGCCATATGCTTGGACTTGGATATCTGAAACAGGAACATAAAACTTACATGAACAATAACCATGACAAAGATTATATTAAATGACATTAATTTCTTTGTACTGGGTATTGGAAATAAATACATTTAAAGCGTACCTAAACTCAGAATTTTTACTTTACATAAAAGGGTAGATAATGTTATTTAAAACAAAAATGTTGCTTGTGTTTTTTTTAAATTGTAAAAAAGAGGGTGCAGCACGTCACCCTAGGCCAGGGGTCAGCAAACTTTTTTGGCTACTAGGCCATTTTAGGAGGTCAAAAAGGCACATTAGGTCGGACTCTCTCTTGAGCCCCACGCTGATGGCTCCCCAACAGGAACGCCCCTGAAAGGAAATCCCTCACCTCTCCAGTAAATATGGAGAATAGGGAATGTCCCCTTACCCCGGCGGCAGAAGTGTTAACGCCGACTGCTGTAAACAGGGAAGGGAGGCATAGGAAGGAGGCTCAAGAGTCGCATGCGGTCACAGAGCTGCGGGTTGCCGACCCCTGCAAGCCGGGATTAGGCCAGATCGACTAGAGGGGTGTTAGGCCAGAAAGGACTACTGGCTAGACCGTATCTGGCCTAATGTTTGGAGTTTGCCTACCCCTGCCCTAGGCGATCAAGAATGAATGGGAGTGCAGAGCCTCTCGGGATACCTAAGTTACACATCCCGGGAGGCTCTTGGCTGCTCCTTCTGTGCATGCCCAAGCATCTTGGGCATACGCAGAAAGAGCCCTTTCATCAATAGGAAAAAAAATTGCTGACCTCCGCATGCACAGTGAGATTGGCAAATTTTTTCCCAATCTATATCACCCGATCTTGTGCCTGTACAGTACGAGTTTGGGTGACGTAGGAAGAAGAACCCAGAAGAAGTTGAAGAAAAAGATGTCGGCGCCTGGTGCTCCCTCTGCGTCGGGCCGAAGATGGATACCAGGACGACGCAGGACCCGATGGAAGAGACTCCCTGACGGATAGACCTGTGGGATTGAAGGTAAGTGTGATTTTAATGTTTTGGGTTTACTTCTGCTTTATGCAACAATAAAATGTTTATTATAAATCATTATAATATGTACATTCTTTTTACTCCACTCATCTAACAAATATTGTGTAAAACATACTGTATTTATTTTCATAATAAACACTAGAAATGATATAAATAGCAATATCTGAAAAGTATATGACCTTTCATACATTACATGTTGTAATGACTTCCAGTGATGGACACATGCGGTAAGTGGGCCTTCTGACACCTCCCATCACAGGACATATGCCCTCTATAGTCTTCCTTGGTTTTATGTTACCTGCCAGTCTCAGTGGACATGTACCATTGAAGCAGCTTCAATTATTGCAGTGCAGGTCCCCAGCAGAACGGTCGGGTATATACAGACACCTTGCCAGCCACTCCAACACTGGCACCACAGCGTTACCACATTTGCCAGTGAGCTGTATTGGCAGCTGTGTTAGTGCCACTCCCTTCCGCCCCCTAGGGAATGTCAGAGGGAAATGCTACCATGTAGCACCCCCATGTGGAAGTGGTTCCTGTCATGAGGAAGCAGTAAACACACCGCAACCTCACCGCCGGTATAAACCTAACCTTACACATCAACATAACAAGTTTATCTTTGCCAAATACAGGTCACCTAGCAACCATGCATTAATATGGCAAGGGCTGTGGTAAATGTAGGAATAAAAAGACAATTTGCATATCATGCTGGGTGGGAGGGTAAAGAATAATGCCTTCTGACATATGAAGGTGACTGGCCTGGCTTAGAATATCCCCTGCTATTCTCACGTTGCCAGCTACTTACACTTCACAAGTATCAACTAACGAGCATGGCCCTTTAAGAGTGGGCGGGTCCATGCTACACGTGTGGGGCGGCCGGGAAGTTCCGGGTTAGTCACGTGGTCAGTGGAGGACGCGTGTGCGCTGTGACTTGAAGAGAAGCCGAGGCGTCGTCATGTCAGTTCTGCACGGTGACCCCGTCTCCTCCGCCTCGGTGTTCCGGGATATCAGCGCGGAGGACGAGGAGCAGCAGCCGGCGGAGATCGAGTCTCTGTGCATGAACTGCTACCAGAATGTGAGAAATGCAATAACAGCACATGGGAGAGTGATGGGTGGGGGAACTTTGGGGACACAGACTGAGGACCTGGGGTGATGTATGGTGACTATAACACACAAGTGTTAGGTGGGGGACTGCTGATCCATTTCTTACATAGACATTGAATGATCAGTGCCCACTGTCAGTGATCATTGGCAGAACTCTTAAGGTCCAATTCACCCAGGTTGTGGTGCCGTTACTGCTTCCGCTATAGGTTGTGTTCCTGGGTTAGCCCCATGGCCAATGAATAGGGGCAGCAGTGAGGGGTTCTTATATTGCTGTCACACGTACACATTCTTTTTGAACCAGCGTTTCTGTGCCAATGCCCCAATGTATGGCAAGGTGCCAGCCGTGTGAAGCCTCAGGAAATCCTGCATTGTATAGCAGGTGTGAACCCGTTGTAATGTGCAAGGGTTAGAGCGTCTGCCAGGTACTCCTTGCTATGTTAGAAGTATTTTAGATGGGCTGTCTACTTCTTCAACATATTAGATTCTGTATATGGAATTTTACCCCCCCAGATTTCTGGACTGGTGAGTTCTGTGTTGAAACCATTGAAATGTACGGCAGTGTTGTGAAATCTCTAAAATGTAAAGCTGATCTTCAGCCAGAAGTATTTGCACCATTGCTGTGGGTTCTGTAGGACTAAAGCTACGTACACACGTCAGATTTTTATCGCCCGATAATCGGCATCGGCCAATTATCGGGCGAAAATCTGCCGTGTGTACAGTCGGTGTCGTCCATCGTCCGGACGACCGACCTGCCGGATCCACGGACGATGGACGACAGCCGATCCTAATGAAAGGGAAGGGGAGAGCGCGCAGCAGGGTGCCGCTCCGTCGCTCTCCCCCTCCCCTCTCCATAGAGCATGATGTATGTACAGCACCGTTCATGCATCGTGCACTCCCTTGTCGTTGGAAAGGATTGTGAAAGATCCTTTCCAACGACAAAAATTGGAAGTGTGTACGCAGCTTAAGAATTCTCATTGCTGCTGCACACTGCGCATTCCTTCCCTGCCTGACATGCGTTGTAGGGGGGTTATCAGTGTCGTATTGTAAGTACATAGACTGGCACTGGTCAAATTATTGGTCCGGCTAGCCAGTCAATGAGGCTTAAAGCAGAAGTAAACCAAAAACAATAAAATCACGCTTACCTTCAATGCCACAGATGAGTCTGTCCGTCAGGAGGTTTCTTCCATCTCCACATCGTCCCGGTGTCTGTCTGGGGCACAAGGTGCTGTCAAATTCTCCTGTCTTATTCCTAGGTCACTGCGCAGGGGCAAGATCGGGTGACATAGATGGGGAGAAAACTTCAATGTCTCTCTGCGCGTGCGTGAGATCAGCAATTTGATAAAAGGGCTGTATCTGTCCATCCCCCAAGATGGGCGGGCATGCGCAGTAGGAGCAGCCAATGGCCTCCCAGGATGTGTGACGTAGGTATCCCAGGAGGCTCAGCGCTCCCATTCATTCTTGATAGCCTTGGCGATGGAGACACAAAACACTAACCTTCTGGGGAAGTCTACCCTTCTAAGTAAAGTAAAAATTCTGAGTTTAGATACGCTTTAAGGGGGAACTAAACTTGTTAGTGGATGGCGAGCTTCTGCCGTCAGCAAGTGTACCCAGCATACTGACCCATTATGGCACATACTTACCTTGTGCTGTGGCCCTGCAGTAATGACAAATCCAGGACCCGTCATTGCTGCGTCCTACGGAGCCGCCATCCATTGTCAATCTCTCACTGATTGGATGATGTAACATACACAGGAGTTATATTATCCCTGGCAGCTGGCTGTGTGTGTGGCAGTGCCGGTAGTTCAACACTTGTTTTATTAAACAGGATTTATATAGCACCAACATATTACGCAGTGCTGTACATTAAATAGGGGTTGCAAATGACAGACAGATACAGACAGTGACACAGGAGGTGGAGAGCACCCTGCCCCGGAGAGTTTACAGTCTAGGAGGTTGAACGAAAGCCTTCAGGAGATCGTCCATGCCTCTTTTGTCTAATAGCTCTACCTCCTGGTTGATTTTTGATTTCTCAGTATAGGTGCGTGTGAAGAAGAGAGTGCCTGCCAGGGTGAGGAGTTAGGGTAGGTCCAGACTTGCTTTGGGATTGAGCGATTTTATGGCTGGCACTTTGCTAGCCTCTCTGTTACCCACACTGCAGTGTCTACAGACTTGACAGCTGCTGGTAATGAATGGTACTGTACCTTTCTTTATGCCCCCATTCATTCTCTATGGAGCAGCTGCATGTAGCATCTGCCAAGAAGCATCAGTTACCTGGTATGAAGAAGCTGTGAATGCACTGCGACCTCACTGCCAGTGTGAACATAGCCATGGTTTCATTCATATCATCTCATAGCAAGAAGTTGACCCTTGAGGTAGGAAACTTCTCATTTCTGTACAATCCTATTCTGAAAATGTAGGCATTTTGTAAAATGTAAATACAAGTTATGTTCAGCATTTATGTCCTACAATGAATTGAAATGGTACAAAGAGATCATATCATACTGTTTTCATTTACATTTTAAAAAGTCCCCCCCCCCCCCCCCAACTTTTGAAAAAGTTCATGCTGATCCCAAGCTTTAGACTGGATTACCACTATTCTGTGAACATGGTAATACTGGTGTAGGTGTATTGGGCACATATAATTTTCCATTGCCTTTAAAAAAAGATGCAGTGCATAGATTTTCCGCAGAGGAGAGAATGTGATTTTGTCTAAAATTGCATTTTTTTCATTTAAAATGTATGTGTTTTGCTGCATCAAAGTGGGAAAGTGTGAGTATGCCCTCCACGAGACTCACTGAACCAGAACAAATTCTGGTCTGTAGTTCTGATTTTGTCATTTGCTGCATACTGGTTCTGGGTCCGAAAGCCTGGGCTCCAGATGGCATCCAGGTCCAATAATTTTTTTCAAAGGCTGTCCACAAAACCAGTGGTTACTTATAGCTATGGGAGGACCTCTTGTAGATACTCCTGACCAGACATATAATTATGTATTTGTTTATCTGTGCTTTCTAGGGTGTAACAAGACTTCTTCTCACCAAAGTTCCTTTCTTCAGAGAGATCATTGTCAGTTCATTCACGTGTGACTCATGTGGTTGGACCAACACAGAGATCCAGTCTGCTGGTCGGATCCAAGAGCAAGGTGTCCGATATTCACTTAACGTTCAAAGCAAAAGGGTGAGGATCTTTGTATGTTGACTGAATAAGCTGGCCATGAAACAATGGGGACTCAAGTTCCTAAAAGTTTAGATAAAATGATGAGAGGTTAGATTCTGTCCCTGTTTAGGAGAATTGCTCTTTAGTTGTCCTGATCATCATTGTGTCTGAAGTTAGGGGCAAATCTAAAATTTGGAACAGAATTGGAGAGTAAATCTTCCAAAGAGGACACTTGCTGTCGGCCCTGTAACACCTAGGTGGAGGCTTCTTTTAAATGTAAAGGCAATCCTCTCATTTTCTGTCTGCATGACACCTAGTATTTGTGAATCCATGTGTGAGTGTTCAGTAGGGAAACTCAACATTTATTACATCCAGCCCCCATGTTTTGCATCATTTTTTTTTTTTTTGAGTTACAGTAGTGTCTTGATGTTTAACCTCCCTGGCGGTATTCCTGAGTGTGGAATCCTCCAGCGGTGCCAGACATCTGCTTCCCCTGGCAATGCCGTCCAGGGATCTGTGTAACCTGGCGATACTGGGATGTTACCTGCGTCCCCGGCAAGTGAATGTTGGGGACGCGAGGTCAGGGGATGCAGATGCCAGCAGGGGAGCCTGCGTCTGGGGGACGGGACCATGCGACTAGGAGACAGGACCGTGCGGAAAATGTTAACATTTAAAAATACTTATTTTTCATACCGCCAGGGAGGTTAAACAGTCTTTTACAGTAATAATAAACCAACTTGTGCTGTCTGTCTCTATATGTGCAGTTTTTGTTCCATTTCACACATTGGATTTTTTTCTGTACAGGATGTCAACAGGGAGGTGGTAAAAACAGATTATGCAACCACACGAATACCTGAGATTGATTTTGAGATCCCAGCTTGTACACAGAAAGGAGGTATATATACAGAGTCTGCTGTAGATGCAATTCATACATTTCTGCATTATATTTCATTCTTCTGAACATGGTTCTGCTGGATTTTATATGTATATTTTGACTTTGGTTTTCACCCTCCTGCATCACCGAATACAATGTGGGACTTTCTTGAGCCACAGAAAGAACACTTTGTATTCTGAGATGTGACTGGGCTGTAACAGACATGAACATAGTCTGCCCTCCGTGACTCTAGAAGTACTGAAGCTATGCACTACCAGGCAATGTGTTGATGAATGTCAACTGAAAGTACATAAGTTGTATCACTTTTTTAAACGATCAAATGAACAGAAATCGCTCACTTTCTATCCATAAAATAAGAAAATGCAAGGGCAGGATCTTGTGTGGGTGTGTACGGTTTTTGGGACTTCCAAGCAAACCAAATATAGTCTGAGACCGTTCATGTGCAGCTATTCCAACAAATGTTCTATCTTCAAAACCAGGTCTGGTTAAATGGCTTGTTACATCTTAGGCTCTATTTGCTTTAAAATGAAGCCTTCCTGGTAAGTTTTTTCTTAAGATTTTCATAGACTTTGCTTCTAATTTTTACTGAATAGACTGTAGTCCATTTTTGGATTCTTAATGGGCCCTTGGGATAGCACATTTTAATGTTTGTATATCCTCATATCCTGAATAAGCAGAGCATTGTATTCTAATGTGTAAGTATGTGACACTTTTATCACCTTGATGTATAAAGGTCAATTTTTTTGATGTATCAGTAGTATTTTTACATGCTTGAACCAGCATTAGGAATAGAAGTTGATTTACACATTGGAGATATATGATTGCTGTTCCAACAACCATCTTGTGGATGATTATGTTGTGCAATATGTATGTTAGTATATGTTCACAATGTTATATTTTGGATTAATTTGTTCATACAGGCCATTTACTGTTCCCTTACTCTTTATAGATAATTTGTGTACAATTCAGTGCTCAACTCAGAAATTTTTTTAAGCTGGGTGGGAAGAAATTTCAGGCGGGTGGCAGCCCTTGTATTGTGACCCAACCCATCAGTAACTACCAAAAAACAGCTGGGTGGTTACTGAAAAGTGCCGGGTGGTGCACCCAACTAAAAGGGGCTGGGGAGAACACTGGTTTATGTGGATGTACTAAACATTAGAGCTAATGCCTACATTTTAAAAAGGTGTATGAAATTCTGATTTGGGTTCTGATGTTTTTTAGCGCTTACAACAATTGAAGGAATCTTAGAAAGGACAATTGTGGGTTTGCAACAGGAGCAGCCACTCCGCAAGGTAAGACAAGTTTCACTGTTTTAAAATCTTAAAAATCAAAGGCGCAAAACTTAACTTTTCAGTTTTTAGTAATCTGTTAGTTATTGGTGAATTATTACTCACTGGTATAGCTACTTTTCAAAAACAATTACTTTTATCAGCTCTTAAATGAAGATTTCATCACAAATAGCTGGTGACATAGCTGATCACATGTACAGCTCAATAAAACCTAAAGATCTAAACAGAAGATGGCACCATCCTCTACTCTTTTTGAATTCTGTTACGTTCAATGCATGTATACCTTTGTTTCTGACTTCCTGTTTAAATGCTAGTTGCTTAGCTTGTCTGTCTTGCATATTTTTCAGTAACAGGCCTAGAATCAGTATGCTGTAAATACATGAAAAATTCCTAATCTCACTCGGATCAGTGGCTTAGACCACATTGGAGTCAAAGCATCAGAATGGCAGCCAAGGAACTACAATTCTCAAAAGAGAAGGTCAGCAATGACCTTCAGTCTTCTATGATAGACTTCCTTTAGTGCCATAAAAAGATACTTGTGAACAAAAAGCTGAGCCTAACCTTATACAAATCAACACAATAATCATTAGTCCCTCTTCTGTAGTTCAGGTGTTTTTATTCCTGAAGGTACACAAGTTCTGAGTGGAATCTGAAGGTGATGTTGCTGACCTCCTACTGATAAGGCTAGTTATTTGGATGTATGTACCTCAGTAACCATCAAGTCACTGACCTGAAGCAAGTATTCAGCCAGTGAAATCAGAGAATGTTCAAAACTTTTTGTTTTGAGTCAGTTATTTGGAAAGCATTAAAGCAGTAAAATCAGGCAATTAGAATTTTCAAAAGGCCAGGTCATAGGTGGCAACCATAATATTATTTCTTGCTGCAGTCTTGATCTGATTAGTGAATGGACGTGGCTCTTTATGTACTAGAGACTGTGTACCATATTCTGGTACCTATGGCAAGTCAGAAAAGAGGAACACTAAACAATTAGGCACTTTACTTGGCAGATGTTATGCATATCAATAGTTTGCGATCAGATTATTACACTATGGGGCTCATTAAACTGTGTTTGGGGGAACAATTGAGTGCTGTAATCCTTTAGCAGGGCTGACCTAAGCCTTGGCTCAGTAATGTATATCTAAACTAGACTTAAACCAGTGATATAATAAACATTATTTGTGTGCAGCAACATTCTTGGACTCTAGAAGCCAGGAATATAATTGTGGTTCCATAATGTCCAAACATAGTCTTCTGTAATAATTGTCTCCTTTACTTTAGAAGACTTGTATGCATTTATAGCACATCATATTACCATTTCTCCACAAAAGAACAAGAACCCAACAATCATGTAATAGTTGGGTATCCAGACCTGTATAGCAACTTCTAAAACAGGAAGACATTCTTTGCAGCACGGTCTGCTTTAGCTAAACACTAGGATCAGAAAGCGATTCTGCTGACAACATTGTCTATTATATAAAATGATTTAAGTCTAAATTTGTGTCCTTCTGTCAAGCAAGCTGATCAACATGTAGATCAGGGGTGCCCCCACTTCTTTGGCTTGCGAGCTACTTTTAAAATGACCTACCAACAACGGTATTTGGAGTTAATAACTCTGTGGGCGGTAGAGTTTATTTTGAAAGGCAGGGCTCCGTGATCTACTCGCGTAGCCTTTGCGATCTACCGGCAGATCACGATCCATGTGTTGGGCACCCCTGATGTGGACAATGTGTATCTTTAGGTAAAATCTCCTCTTTTACACCGTAGGCAGAAAATGCTGAAGTTGCAAACAAGATTGATGAGTTCATTGCAAGACTCCAGAGCCTGAAGGATGGGGAGACGCCCTTTACATTTGTGAGTAGACATTACTAGGATTTCTCAAAATTTGTCACAGTAAGTAATAATTATTGTCCTATTTGTAAAACTATAGTTGACTGAATGCTTGGAATTTTGGGACGTTATACATTCACATACATTCATTCTTTTTTAAAAGAGTAACTTATTGAGGTACAGAAACCTTGTTGTTATCAGTAAGTGTGCATGTATGCATTACTTTAAATTCACAATTCCTATTTTTAATCCATGCAGTATATTTGTAAATATGGGCTGTATACAAGCAGGCCTTCCTTGTGTATTTTTTTTTCTGATTTGCATACTTTTCCTTTTCTAGATCCTAGATGATCCCTCTGGGAACAGTTTTGTTGAAAACCCGTTTGCTCCACAGAAGGATGAGCACCTCACAGTAACACACTACAGGAGAAGCAAAGAAGAGGACTCTCTAATAGGAATTGAGGTGAGGTTATCAACATTAAGCTACATAAAAAGTAACTGAAACATATTCTCCTAAATGCAGGCAGCATAGTATGTCAGGGCATGCCTTTATGGTAAATCTTTTTAGATCACAGCTGCCTCCTGAAGTTCCTGCAAATACAATCTTTATTAATTCACAACCACCTCTGACTCTTCGTGTAGCAATGCTTGGGAATGTCAATACATCAGTTGGACACCAAGTATAAATATAAATGTGTGTTTTTATTTAGGAGACCTGGACTGGCAGGCTTTCACTGCTAACCTCTCCTTCTGGAAATGCTAGTTGTCTAGCATTCATGATGGTCTGAGGCATCAGTGTTTTGAGTCATTAACCCAGAAGAATTATCAAGAGTTAGTTCACTTGATGCATCCCTTTTTTTTTTTTTTTGTCACTGACTCAAGTATTTAAAATATAATTTAGGAGACAGTTAGGAATTTTGTATCTTTTAGGTTGTTTCCTTAAAGCGTACCTAAACTTAGAAATTTCACTTTATAAGTGACTACCCTTTTATGAGTAAAACTTTTTTTTTTTTTTTTAAAGGTGCAGCACCGCCCTCTATTTCTCAATCGCCCTAGGCCAGGGGTCTGCTCTTCAGCCTCCTTGTTGTGGCTCCCTTCGGCTGCCGCGGGGAGATCTCTGATGGGGGATCCCCTTCCTCCCAAGACACTGCGGAGGAGGGAGATTCCCTATCCGGTGTTCTAATGGAAAAAATCTACCAGTGAAATAAATCTACCACGGGGCGTGTACAAATGGGTGTGTACAATGACATCCCCCTCCTTTGAACCCCAATTCCTCTGGAATGGGGAGATGTACAAAACCAAAAATGTAGGTGCAAGTGGGGGACACCTGTGACTAACACCCCCTAAAATTTAATTGTTAGGCTATCATCAGAACATAAAGAACTCTGCCCATCAAAAAAATCTACCGTTACACATTGCTGGAGGCACCTGAACCCCAATTTCTCTGGAACAGGAAGGGGGTACAGGTGAACAAAATTAGAGGTACAAGTGGGGGATACCTGTGGCTAACACCTCCTAAAAACTCCACCCATCAAAAAACCCCTACCCTGTTACACATTGTTGGAGGCTTCTAGCACCTAAACCCCAATTTATCTGGAAACGGGGGTACAGGTGAAAAAAATTTGAGGTGCAAGTATGGGACACCTGTGGCTAACACCTCCTAAAAATTCATAAAAACTCTGCCTATCAAAAAAATCTACCCTGTTACACATTGCTGGAAGCATCTAGCATCTGAACCCCAATTTCTCTGGAACGGGGGGGAAGGCGGTACAGGTGACCAAAATTGAGGTGCAAGTGGGGGACACTAATGGCTAACACCACCTACAATTGAATCGCTAAGGCATCGTCTGAAAATAAAGAACTCTGCCCATCAAAATAATCTACCCTGTTACACATTGCTGGAGGCTTCTAGCACCTGAACACCAATTACTCAAGATTGGGGGGTACAGGTGAACAAAATTAAAGCTGCAAATGAGGGTCACCTGTGGCTAACACCCCTTAAAATTTCATCGCTAAGGCATTGTCAGAACATAAAGAACTCTGCCCATCAAAAAAATCTACCGTTACGTTAGAAGCCTCCAGCTTCTAATGTAACAGGATGATACGTTAGAAGCTGGAGGCTTCTATGGGCATAGTTCAGTGTTTAATTTATTTCAAAGTAGGCCTACACATGCACACTTGTTGTAACAGGTAAAATTAAAAAAATATTAAAACTTTTAAAAGTTTATAAACTGTGTTATGTTTTGCGGCTCCAGACTATTTTTCTTTAGTGGAAGAGGAGGCAAAATGGCTCTTTTGATAGTAAAGGTTGCTGACCCCTGCCCTAGGCAATCGAAAATAAATGGAAGCCCAAAGCCTCCTGGGATACCTATGTCACACATCCCAGGAGGCCCTTGTGTACGCTTTCTGCGCATGTCTGACCATCTCGGACATGCACAGAAGGAGCCCTTTCGGACACATAAAAAAATTTGCCAATCTTACTTATGCGCAGTGAGATCGGCATGTTTTTTTTTCAGGTCGGGTGACGTAGGATGAAGATGGTGGCGCCCGGAGCGCTGGCTCCGAGACGACGTGGGACCCGATGCAGGATGGATTGGACTGCCCTGTGGGATTGAAGGTAAGTGTATTTTTTTTTTCATGTCTGTTTTAAGTTTAGTTCCTCTTTAAATAAATTTATAGATAGGATTATTTTTTTTTATTTATGTTTTTTCAGAGCCTAAACGGGCAGAACCCTGAAGAGAAAACTGAGATTAATGCTGAAGATCTCCGTGATGAGGTATGGTAGTCTAATATATCTGGGTTGGGTTAAAACTGGCTGAGCTGTTTCTCATTGATTGGCAAAACCATTTGTGAAAGCTTGAGCTTCACTGTTCAAGGCAGTGAAAAGGGTGGTGCACATGGCATGCAACAAAGTATTTAAGACAAAAGGCA